>NC_133205.1:31054041-31056541 GCF_958299795.1 Porites lutea
GTAATAACCGCATTTCGGATTGTGTGATTTTGGGTAATATTCTATTTCTATCGCGCATGTCGTGCTTGCACAAACAAACACGAGGTGCGTACATTGTTCAGTCAGTGGAGCAGGGAAGCATTAATATAAAAACATGAACACAACAACATCAAGAGTTGTTTACGTTCACGCAAACCAAAACTCCACAATGTCGAAAAAGCAAGCATATGGAACTTGAGTTTTAATTTTGGTCCAACACTAATAAGGTACCTCTGATAATAATGATACTGTATTAAAGGTTAACGAACATTTAGATGATGAAAATGTTTCTTTACTCTCCCGAATGATTGTTGACATTTTCATTAACTCGAAAATTTATTGGTATATTTAATTTTTTTCCCTATATAAAAATCTTTATTGACCACACAAAATTAAAAATTAGTTTAATTTCTATATTAGTTTAATTGACGGAAATTTTGACGCTAATGAAAATTTATTTCATGGTAATGAAGGGCGGCAGGAGTAATATTTTCAGTGCGAACGATGTTCTCAGCTTTCAATCTTCGCTCAGAACTTTGTTGATGTTCCTATGTTCGGTACCGCAAGCCCGGAGAAACATTTTAACATGGAAGGTAATCTATTTAAAGAAAAGAAAGTCGTTACCATATCAGGTTCGCCGGAGACTTTGTCGTGCAAAAGCAAAAAAAAAACATGTTGCTTAAATCGCAGTTTTTTACAATAAAGTTGTGATATATAATGTGTAAAGTACTATCAGCTAAGAAACGGCTCAATACAATGGGTAAAACTTTACGAAAACGACGGGACTATCAAAAATTCTGTTGCACGCAATATTTCATGTTTATTAAAATAAAAAGAGAATTTAAGATGTCTGGCTGACGAACTGTGTAATCTCCTCTTTTACTTAGCGACTCGGGTCCGGAGTTTGATAGACTGTTCATTCAAACTAGCCAGTACGTTGAAGGCTTGAACTAGACAGGAAAACTACAGGTCCTTTGAAGAAGCTAAATAAAGAGGAAAAAGTCCCTTCACTTTTTTGCGTTCTACTGATAAAAAGGACAAGCTGGATCCAAAAGAAAATTTACATGACATTTTATGATGAATCTGTTTAGTATTTGTTTCCCAAAATGAAGACATTGTCGTTTCATTGCAAATCGTTCTCTTTGATATTCTAACCTTTTGTTCGGAGATTAACTCAAGAGGCGCGATGTTACTAAGTCTTGATTAATTTTGTAACTTACTTCACCGATATTTTAATATCGGTGAAATAAAAAGTAAGAACAATAAGTAAGAACAATATTAAGACATTATTTTATTTATAATGTAAGAAACAGACCAATTTCAGCGTCTAGCCACCAAAGGACAGCTAAAAACTGGACAGTGCAGCTAAAAGCGCTGCATTTTAGTTGGTCCTTTTACGTTTTACAATGGCTTACGCGTTTCAGATTAATTATTTTTTACTTTTTTATTGAGAAAGGCAGTTTACAAATTAATCGGCATTTTGAATAATCACAGTCCTCATTTCATCCTCAGTTTATCCAATTTTGATCCAAAATGGAGATGATAATAATAATCAAATATACGCCGTCCAATTTCGAAATTTCGTCGCTGCTGTCTCCTTATGGTCAAAACTTAAAAGTGCCATATTACCAAGTTTTAATTTATTTTGGCAATCACTCACTGATATTAAAAGAAGAAAAAAAAAGCATTTGCATTTAAGCAAAATGCCATTCCATCTGAAATGCAAAAATCAGTAAATGCCAGTTAAAGAAAACCACAAAACCTAGGCAGAACAACATTCATGCATTTCGGTTAGTTTGAGATTTCAGTTTAATTTGTAAATCATTCAAAAAGGCGTAAATTACTTTTTCGTTAACAAAAGGAAGTAAATTATAATTAGACCAATTTCAGCCAAGTGTAACCCGCTATTCAAATTATAATTTTGAGTAAGGACAGCTCGTTATAAAATGGTGTAAGCTACTTCTGGTTTTCAGATCAAAAGAGCTGGTTTAAGGGTTACGCTGGAAAAGAGCTGTCTTTACTATTACTTTATTTATTTTTGCCACACAGATAGAAGAAAGACTGAAACTGTGACCTAAAACAAGATGAATTCTTCAAATCTAAGTAACATTTCGATCCTTCCCTCTGAGGCAAACTGTCGTATTTGGAAAGAAGAGTACCACCAGGAAAACTACATCTCAACGCTAGCAGCCGTCATCCTCAACATAGTCACTTGTCCAATGACCGTTTGCTTGAATGCTCTGGTGGTAGTTGCTGTAAAAAGAAAGCCCAGACTTCAGACTATGTACAACATTCTGTTGTGTGCTTTGGCGGCAACTGACCTGGTGGTGGGAGCTGTAGTGCAACCGAGCTTCATTGTTCAAGAAATGTCGCTGATAAAGGGTTCTTCAATAACCGTTTATTGTGCTGCGTATAATAAAGTAGTTTTCCTATTTCTCGCCCCCTGCTTAGCATCACTGTCGCTACTAGCATTGCTGAGTAT
>NC_133205.1:31069041-31109041 GCF_958299795.1 Porites lutea
GAGTAAAGCCGGGGAAGTGTGGACTCCTTGGATTGAGGTGGAACAAAGACTCTGACGCAATTGCAGTTACCTTCCCCCAAGAAATTGTAGCCGCTACAAAGAGAGGAGTGCTGGGCAAAATGGCAAAGGTGTATGACCCCCCCCCCGGCCTAGTCTCGCCTTTGACTTTAGAAGGAAAAATGTTGTACCGTGATGCCTGTCAAAAGAAGATGGCCTAGGATGCAGAGCTGCCTCAAGAACTTTTGAAGCGATGGCAGAAGTGGGAAATGAAACTACCTGCTAAAACTGAAGTACCTAGAGCCCTAGTTCCAGCCAGAGAACCTATTCAAGCAATGACACTTCACGCCTTTGGAGACGCTAGCGCTCAAGGGGTCGCCGCAGTGGTCGAACAAACGTCAGGGGTGAACCAAGGATTGGTAGCAGCCAAAGCACACCTCGCTAAGCAGGGCCTCACCATTCCCCGCCTGGAATTGGTTTACGGCCGCATGACAGTTAATTTGCTGACCAACGTTCACGATGCTCTGAGCGGGTACCCAGTAAAGTCACTAAATGCCTGGCATGGCTTGACAGCACTGTTGCCCTTCACTGGATTAGAGGCGCCAGCGAATACAAGCAATTTGTTGGAAACCGTGTCCGCAAGATAAAAGAAAACGAGTCCGTCATTTGGAGACACGTACCGACACAAGAGAATCCTGCAGATCTGGGGAGTCGAGGCGGACCAGTTAACAAAGAGAATGTGCTATGGTGGGAAGGACCAAATTAGCTGAAGGATCCAGCTAGCTGGCCCCCAGATATTGTAACAACTGCAATCCGAGAGTCTCAGGCAGAAGCGAAAGCAACCAAGCAAGTGTTCGCCTTAGCTGTGAATGGAACAGAATCGGATGTGTTTGATGAGTTGCTATCGAAGGGAAGCCTTTGGCACTGTTTGAGAGTAGCAGCGTCGGTCCAAAGGTTCATCAACAACACAAGGAACTCCGAGCACAAGAGGAAGACAGGCGCTCTCACCACGGAGGAGATAAACTACCAGAAGCTTCTCTGGGAGAAAACACGGCTGAAACTTAACCTGCAGATGAATCATAATGGTGCTTTGGAATGTCGCGGAAGGATCCAAGGTGATTACCCAGTCTACCTACCTGACAGTGAGATGTACACTGAGAAGCTCGCGCAGCATGCCCATGAAGCCACTCTACATGGGGGAGTGAGCTTAACCATGGCCAAAGTGCGAGAGACACATTGAGTCCCCAGATTGCGCCAGCTCGTCAATCGCCTTCTAAAGCGCTGCTACAGATGCAACAGGTTTCATACTATTGCGTACTCCAACCCCCCTCCAGGAAACCTGCCTCAGGATCGTACTGTGGGAACTATGCCCTTTCAGGTCGTCAGGGTTGACTATGCGGGTCCAGTAAAGTACCGTGTTAGCAGAAACAGAGAGGGAAAAGCCTACATAGTCCTGTACGTTTGCAGCCTGAGCCGTGCCTTGTACCTCGAACTGACGAAAACCATGGAGACAGAAGAGTTTATCAGTACCTTGAAGCGATTCATTGCAAGGAAAGGCCGCCCAGAAAAGATTTACTCGGATAAGGGTTGAACGTTTGTGGGTGCAGCAAAGTGGCTGCGAAATGTGATGCAAGATGAACGACTGCACGATTTCCTTACCAAGCTGAACATCAAGTGGCAGTTCAACCTCACCAAAGCACCATGGTGGGGTGGGAAGTTTGAGAGAATGATTGGCCTTGTCAAGCAAGCCTTCAACAAAAGGGTTGGAAATGGAACTCTCACCAGGAGCGAACTGCAAGATGTCTTGCTGGCCATGGAAGTAGCACTGAATAACCGACCTCTCAGCTACGTGGAAGAAGATGTACAGCTGCCTGTGCAAACCCCAAACATCCTGCAGTTTGGTCGTCCTAACCTACTTCCTGAAGACCACAATCAAGAGAACCCTGATCTTCGAAAGCGAGCGAGGTATCTAGCAAAGTGCAAGGATGTGGTGTAGGGGTGGTGGTCTAGTGAGTACCTAAGACGTCTTCGTGAAAGACACAACCTCAAACACAACTAGCAAACACAACTATCTCTATCAAGGGGAGACGTCGTTATAATCAAGGGTGAAGAGAAGAACCGCGGGCACTAGAAGCTAGGAATTGTCGCTGAGCTGATCACTGGCAAAGATGGCGTCGTCATCGGTGCGAAGTTGCGAGCTGGAAAGTCCTACCTTGAGAGGCCTATTCAACATTTGTACCCTCTTGAACTGTCATGTGACATGACTGCAGGTGCGCCTATGAGAAACCTGGATCCTAAAGCACCAGTGTTCAGGCCGACGAGGGATGCCGCAGTTGCAGCCAAGGTCAGAATCCAGGACCAAGCAGACGACCAGGAGCTATCTTAGGAACCTATTATGACGTTTATTACTCATAGATTATTAATCGGACATGATTTAGTCACCTTTCCTTGTTCATTCCTTTCGGAAAAAAAAAAACAGGGGGAGTGTGTGTGAGATTATAACATTGCGTGACAATTAAGATGGACACTTAATTATCGTGGTGGTGATCGGAATGTATCTCATTAAGGGATCAATTTCAATACCTTGTTTTTAAGCACGTTATCTTAATTTTTTAGTTAGTTGGGTTAAGATTTCGTGTGTACCTTTGGCAGTGACTTTTCCTATTTGGAATAAACCCTTGAAACTGTGAAATCATGAAGTTTCTGCGTTAGCATTCACGACAGAAACTGTTCTTGAAATTTTAAGCCGCGCTTCAGACCTTTTTTAATGGTAGTTTCGAAAACGAAGCACTCGAAAACGAAGACCGAAGCACCCAAATCTCGAAAACGAAGCACCCAAGATCGAAAACGAAGCACCCAAAACTCGAAAACGAAGCACCCAAAACTCGAAAACGAAGCACCTAAAACTCGAAAACGAAGCACCCAAATCTCGAAAACGAAGCACCCTATCTCGAAAACGAAGCACCCAAAAAACTTGACACCGGTCTGTCCTTTATAAACACGAGACCAATGTAAATACAGTAGAAATCAAGCGCGATAACGAGTATTCGATAACGAATGGAATGCAGTTCAAATCTACTCAAGCACCCAAAACTCGAAAACGAAGCACCCAAATCTCGAAAACGAAGCACCCAAAACTCGAAAACTTGCTGTTACTGTTTTTGTTACTGTTGTTTTTAAAAGGCTCAAGAAAGGAAAATTATGCACAGCTTCTGGCGTCTGTGGTGGGCTTCAGAAATAGGGAGCTTCCAGTTCCATTTTGCCAAAAATAAAAATGCAGAATGTCGGTAGTATAGTTGTACTGATTCTTGTGTGGATGGGATCGGGAATTACAGCAAGTATCCCCGTACAAAATGATGAGCGTTTTCTATTCCATTCCTCGTTGAAGGCCATTTGCAAATTAGTGTAGTTAAGGGTGGATCGGTGGCATAAAAAGCATATCTCCAGGCTTCGCCCCACCGGCCGCCTTCTCAGTAGCTTAACTCTCGTTTTTTTATTCGCTCCTTTTATTTTAAAATTCTCCTGTTCCCCACCAAAATCTGCTGACGGACAGTTTTGAGGTCTACATAAACGTGCATACCGAAAAAACTCATATTAAGGTAAGATGTATCAAGTATAGCGAGACCAATAATAAAATTAATGCATTATATCCCATCTAGAAACGTTCAGTTAAACAGTTGGCAGGCTCTTATAAAACCTTGGGATGGATTTTGTGGACCTTTGGAGGTGCGGACCCATCCGCTGCCTCTACCTGATTCGGATTGCGTCATGCAAGACGTACAGCCTATGTAGTGGTTTCGAGTTTTGGGTGCTTCGTTTTCGAGTTTTGGGTGCTTTGTTTTCGAGATTTTGGGGTCTTCGTTTTCGATCTAGGGTGCTTCGTTTTCGAGTTTGGGTGCTTCGTTTTCGAGATTTGGGTGCTTCGTTTTCGATCTTGGGTGCTTCGTTTTCGAGTTTTAGGTGCTTCGTTTTCGAGTTTTGGGTGCTTCGTGCTTCGGTCTTCGTTTTCGAGTGCTTCGTTTTCGAAACTACCCTTTTTTAATAGGCTTCGAAACGTCGTCAGCCTTTCGTTTGCCACTATTGTTCCGGTGTTCAGGGTGGCTGGAAAAGTGGGATTTTGTAATCACACATTGGCGCTAATGCTGAAACTTTGCAAATTCAGTCTATATGAAGCTAAAACTACAAGGGACTTACAAAAAGATGCCGACGAGAATCCGCAAGTAGCATGTACTTCCCAGCTTCAATCCTGGAACAAGAAAGGTGGAGGCGAAAATATAGTAGCTCAACCTGTCATGGAGGTTGTGGTAAAAAAGGCAAAACTGGATGAACCAAGAACCTCACGTTGTGGCCGTGGTGTGAAATGCTTATTGTATGAAGCCAGAAGACAACCACAACATGATCTGGGAAGAGAGAAGGCTTTTAAATCTGAACTTTCAGGAATTGATCCAAACTTGGGTTTTGCTCATATGAACAAAGAAAAAAACCTAGCTTTTGAACTGAGTGATACCAAATTTGGCAAAAGTCCTGTTGGGTCGTTCTTGAGTTATCAAACTTCTTTCACAGAATCGAATTTCTCTGCTCAAGCGAATCTAGCCTCAGTTCAGAGAGTAAATGATGTTGCCCTGGACCTCACTCATTATCCTCGCTTTCCTATGACAAATGAGGAGGACATGACCACACCTCGGGAGCTCTCAGATTCTGAGAAGAACTTGCTGTCTACTCTAAATGTGGATGAAGACAAAATCCATGAAATCGAAAGCAAAACAAGGGATCAATCAGCATCTGAAATGTGGAAGCAAGAATGCACCTATCGATTTACTGCCTCTAACTTCCAAGCGATTACCAAGAGGAAAAGGAATCACGATACCTATGCACAGTCCATCATGCACCCAAAGCCATTTTCCTCGAAATATGTTGCCCATGGCATTAAGTATGAACCCATCGCTCTTCAAGAGTATCAGAAATTCATGTTCAACCAGAAAACACCAGTAGCTGTTTTAAGGAGTGGATTTGTCGTATCAAAAAGTTGTTCAGTACTAGGTGCCTCGCCTGATGCAAAAATTGTGGATAAAGGATGTGTACATTGCTTTGGTTTGGGAGAGGTAAAGTGTCCCTACACCAAGTTCCATGTAACACCCTTGGATGCATGTTCTGATCCCAATTTTTTTATGGAGAAAATAAATGACAGAGTGCAGACTGAAAAGGGATCACGCATACTATGCACAAGTGCAAGGACAAATGGGGATAACTGGAAGCAAGTGGTGTGATTTCATTGTTTATACCAGCAAGGGACCGTACGTGGAGAGGATAGCCTTTGATCCTGACTACTGGAGAAACTTACAAACTGAACTTTTAACTTACTATTTTTTACACTTCATTAAGTTTGCTGCTGAGGACTATCAGAAAAATGCAGTAGATAATTAGCTATTCAATGCCCTTTGATTGTATATATTGTAGGCTTTTCAACTTTTTTGGTGGCAATTCAGTAATTAATTTACTTATGTCTTGTTACAGTATCACTACTCCAAACAAGGCCACCCAAGAAAAAGCTTTTCAAATTGTCCAATAGTATTAGGGTGCGAAAGCAATACAAATGGTTCCAATTTATTACTTTTGAAGCACACAACTTGCATAAAATTATTATTTGTGGGAAATCTGTTGTTGGCACTGCAGGATTTCATTCGAGTATTTCCACTGGCAGAATTTGGTTGGGTGGTCTTAGTTGGAGTAGCTGCACTGTAGCTGGGAGGAGATTGATTCTCCACACCCTTGTGCCAATACACAAGTTATTCTTACTTTTGTCCATGTGCTTGTTCCTTTTTATGAGAGACTATTTTAGATTTAAAGACAGTTCCCTTGCTTAATGGTGTACATATTTGTGCAGTACAGGGAATTGTAGTGTTGATCATAGGACACAAATTGTCGTCAACAAAAATAACTTTTACACTGTCTGTAGATGTAAGTCACATGTTATTTGATATTTTTTAATGAAAAATGTAATAAGGAAATATTTATATTGACTGCCAATAGCAGGGAAACTGTCTGGTTTGATTTTGAGCTGATATACACAGGAATAAAATGTCACACAATTTTAAATTGGATCACATCTTTTTTCTTATGTGAGTGGAGACCGGTAGGAATAATAGCCACTTTACAAACTGAACAACAACAATAACAAAATATTATCACCCCTTGGGTATTCGGTTGTCTACACATGTACATAATTATAGACCACTTAAAGTTAATGTTATAGTGATATTCAAAGAATAGTTCTTGTCCCAGTTTATTCAAATAGAAATAATGTTTGGTTGAGCATTACATAAGATTGCACAGACTGCCCACATTTGATTGACAACCCCAAACTGATGGAGGGGCACAACTCCATCCCAAATGTGAAAATTCTTGATTTTGTTTATGGCACGCTCATCATGAATTCGCAGGCTTACAATTTCCTGAGTGCGAACAACATCTTGTGCTGGCATTTGATTTGAGCTGCCAAGAAAGGGAGGAATGTTCAAGGAAACTCCTAAAGGTAACAAGTCCTCGATTGTAAATCCTTTGTCTGCCATGACTGAGTCTCCATCTTGCAATGGCAAATCCAACAATTCACTTCTGACAACAATCTCTCTGTCAGAGATGCCGCCAGTATACAGCTGGCTGATGAAGGTTATTGCACCGCCAGGAGAATGCCAATTAATCCCTTCAGGGTTGTGTGGTGTTTATAATTGCTAAACAGCTCCCCATTTAAATGCAAACTACTGGGCATTTGACACCTCACCTCTGTACAGTCGATAATAACTCTTGTAGAACTATATTTTTGCTTGAAACCTTCAGGCATTGTCTCATTAATTACTTGCCTTGTTGGCCAAATGTTTAGTTGGCCTAGCCTCAAATACATGAAATTTATCCAGCTGACAAAAATCCGACTAACTGTTGAAGTGGATATGTCAAACAGATGACTTAAGTGCTCCTCAGGAATGCCTTGTCTGAGTCTACACATCACAAGGAAATATTCGTCAATAGGCCTCAATGACCTACTTCTGCCTTTCTTGCTTTTATTAGCTGCCACCTCCTCATAAACGCTGGCAGATACATTTTTCCTTGAAGACAACCAGTATGTGATGTTTTCACCCATATCACCAGGATTCAGGTATCTAAAAACAGACATAAATACCTTCCAGTTTGGAAATCCAGTATAAAAATGGATTGACGCATCACTGCTTTGAAATCTTTCAATAGTGAAAACTTGGTTTTGCAAAGATTCAATACGTCGCTTAGCTCTTTCCAGATTGGATTCAAGGTCCACTATTTGTTGTGTCAGCGAGGTCTCAGTGCCTTCCTTTGGTTCTGTGGTTTGAGTCTCCGCGTCCATTTTCAAGTTTTCAGACAGGATGCTTTCCACAGTTTCCCTTTCTTCTATGCGATTTTCCCCTTCATCTACGCAGTTTTCTGAGTTTTCTGGCTCGTCATTCGTTCCGGTTTCTTCAAAAAGATTTCGGCTTGTTTCATCGATGCTTTCGCGTACTGCTGGCGCTTTACGTTTCCGGGGAGAGGTGCGAGTCCACGCAAACTTCGAAGGAACAGCATTCCCTCGCAGCTCCGTTCTGCCAGCGAGGGTCTTTACAAAATCATATTCCGGCCTAAAATGTCTCGAACAGACCTTCGTTGCCTTCGTGATCCGAAAATGTTTTCCTTCCTCTCTTCTGAAGGCGTGAAGCCACTGTTTACGGCGACCGACATGATCAGGAAACTTGAAGAACGAGACTTTCCTGCCATCCTCCTCGTGACCTTTCTTGATGCACTCGGGAACACAGCAGTGCGTGGGCATTTTTTTAAGCCTGTGGTAATTATCTGAGTAATTTCGATTTCAGATAAACAAAAACACTCGATTGCGTTTTCACATTATCACGTTCGACGATACAGCAAAAAACAGGCTACATACGAGAGAGATTTGGAACGCATTTGCATGTGTTTACGTTTTTCATAATTGAACGTGGCCTAACTAACCTCGCTCTGATGTTAGTAGTTACTATTCCGCCCGAGCGGTCCGCCATTATGAAAGTCGTGTATATAAACGTCGAAAAGTTTCTTCCTTTCAAATCAAGTCAGAATTTCGTCTTATCTTAAGACCCCCCTTAACATGGCAAGAATGATAAATTTAAAGCAATAAGTGGACATACTAGGGACATACGTAGGCCTCAAGTATCCCCAAGTTCTACTTTGAATGTGAACGGAGATTGCTAGTTACTAGAAGTTATTGGTAGTTACTATAGTAGTTACTAGCAGTTGTCGGTAGCTACTTGTACTTGTAGAACAGGAAAATGATGCACCATTGTTCAAAATGTCACCGTGATTAGCTACATTGCGATCTGTATTTCTGTGGATGGAACCATCAGGAATATCTGATTCATCGAGATAAGGCTCACTGGAATCATCAAATAATGGAGGGTCAATTGGCCTTAAGCTAGGATCGATAGATGGCTTCATTCCATTCACATGCACGGCAAAAGTAACTTTCTTATTAGTATCAGTGCGCAATCGAAAATGAACTGGAGAAGGTTGTTCGACTATTCAGTACGGTCCCAAACAATTATGTAACAGTTTCCTAGGCAAACCCTTTTTAGTTAGGAGTGTTAACCCAAACGCACTGACCAACTTCGAAGATAGGTTCTTTTGCATTCTGATCATAGTGATCCTTCATTCTCTGCCGAGCACGCTGCAAATTTTGCCTTGCCAAATTTTGTGCTAACTCGAGCTTTCAACAACACGTTTACGATGTTCAAAGACTGAAGCAGTAACGTCATCAGTAACTGGCGGTAAATACTTAACATCTACGGGCAAACGAGGTTCGCGGTTATACAGAACGTAAATGGAGGAATCGCCGACTTAATTCCGATTTCCGCATAGAACACTCAGTAGAAGATTTACACCAGTGTTCAATATCTTTGTACGTTCCTCTCCACCAATACCTTTGCTTAACCTTATGAACGTCTTATGCACCCCAAAAAGGGCAACAGAACGTGGTCACGCATGTTGAACAAAATTTGAAACCTTACCGCTGACGGAACAACAAGCTGAGGAAACGAATCCCAAGAATTGCACTTTTGATTGCTACCTAAATGATAAAGTAAACCGTCAAGCCCAATATAAGAACTGTCACCCATGAGCAAAAGTTTGCGTGCAGCACAATCTTCCGATGGTAAAACATCACTTTCTAGATAACAATTATCTCACTCAGCTGAAGATCACGCCTCTGCAACTCACGAGTTCTCGCCACTAGTGGCTTCTCCTATCTGCATTGCCATGAATCTTACCAGGGAGATAAACAATCTCAAAATCATACTGTTGCAACAGTAAAGCCCATCTTGCAAGACGACCTGAGGCATCTTTGACATTCATTAACCAACCCAAGGAACTGTGATCAGTCACAACAGAAAAATTTGCTGAAGATAAGGCTGAAATTTCTTAATCCCTTCAACTAACGTAAGTGCCTCCCTCTCAGTTGTACTACAGCTACTCTCCTCTTAAGTTAAACTGCACCCATTGTAAGCAATAACCGCTTCTTGACCATTCTGAACTTGAGCTAAGGTAAAGCTAATCCCCGTGGAACTAGCGTCAACAAACAACAGAAAAGGCTCCTTAACGTTAGGTGGAGTAGGGAATTCTTGAACGACATGCACCTTATCTGGGTTAGGACTTACACCTTCAGGGGTTACAACATTACCAAGATTTTCTACCTTTTGTTTGACAAACCTAAATTTCTTCGGATTCAATTTGACATCAGCTTCACCAAGTCTTCTAAAGACTTCCTCTAAATGAACCAAATACTCTTCAACTGACTTAGAAAATACGATTATATCATCTATATATAAGCTTCAATTCTTTCAAGATATGGCCCATAAGCCTTTGGAAACTTGCTCCAGAATTCGTGAGACCAAAAGACACTACTAAAAATTCATAAAGACCATTGTGAGTAACAAAAGCAGACTTTTCTCGAGCGGAAGTAGGCAGTTCTATTTGCCAATAACCGTCCTTCATGTCTAGCGTACTATAAACGTTTGTTCCACTTAAATAATCCAAAGTATCAGCAATCAGAGGCATAGGAAAACCATCCTTCTTCGTAACCCTGCTCAATTTACGATAATTAACACGAAATCTCATAGAACCATCTTTTTCTTAACTAAAACAACAGGTTAAGACCAAGCACTTACAGACTCTTGACTAATTCCACGATCAAGCACATTGTCCACTCTTTGATCAATCTCTTGCTTACCTTTAGGCGAGGTGCGATAAGGCATTTGTTTAATTGGGGTTGCATCGCCCGTATCAATCATGTGCTGTACTAACAATAATCTACCTAACTCAGCATTAGACAGAGCAAACACAGCACGGTATTTCTCAAACAAATCACGAAACTTAACTTTGTCATCAGCTGTCAAAATACTATCAGACAAATTAGGCAATTCGGAATAATCATGTTTTTCCAATTGGTCATGACTGCTAGAATGAGAACGATTAGAATTGCATGGCTCCTCAATTCGTTCAGACCTGCTCAAAAACTAGTCTGTTTTCTTTGACAACAGCACTTTTAAAACCCTAAGGTTTCTCTTCCTTTAAGATCTCAGACGAATATTTAGGAGAATTATCCCTATTTATTTAAAGGACTTTTCAAGACCTAATAAAGAAATCAAGTACTTTTCAAGGACCTAAACCGAATTCAAGGACTTTTCAAGACCACTAGTAAAATTCAAGACCTTTTCAAGATTGTACGAACCATGCACCATGTAGACAACATTTTGGGTCCACATTCCGTTGATCGTTTTACCCATTCCCATAAGCGCAAATTAGCTAGATACTTCTCTCGTTTCTGTAATCCTGACTATGAGCGGGTGGATGCATTTATTTTGACTGAGCGGGGGATAATAACTGGTTCGTTCCCCCAGTGTCCTTTGTTCCTCGGCTTATTAGGCATTGGTTTGTGTGTAGGGCCATGGGCACCCTTATTGTCCCTAAGTAGGTCTCAGCTTCATTTTGGCCCATTCTCTTTGGTCTCATTTCCACTTTTGCGTTTGCATTAAGGAAACTATTTCTTTTACCAATGTTTCTGGTATTTTTGTTAGGGGCTCCACAGCCTGAATTTCACGTCGTTATAGCGATTGGACGTGAGTTTTAGAGTTCTGAGAATCTGTGTATTTTTCATATTTTTAACTAGGTTCAAACGTTTTGTCGTTAACTGTTTGAACTAAAGGAGGAGTTTGCATATATCCCATCATGCTTTGCGTTTGAACTATATTATCAAACTCGATTGGTCACGTGATCCAGTTAGTTCAAGATGGACGTCATGGAGAGAAGGCCGTGCGACGTGAAGCTATTCAAAGATAATCGCTCCTTATGGCTTTATTGTATCGACTTGGAAAGCCGATTCGAGCTTACAGTCAAAAGCTTTCCACTTTTGAAGGTCAAGTTTGTTAACGGCCACTTTTCGTTCATGTGGGATTTGTCGGAACGAAGACTAGTTATGTTTCCCGACTCGGATGATGTGATATCGAAATTAACTGGAGTAAAATCGCTTTGTTGTATCGAAGTGAAGTCAAGTGCCGTATTTGATGTGAGTATTTTTTCCTTTGTAAAGGATTGAAGCCAATTTCATTGTGTTTTTACCCATTTGCTGGGTACATTGAGTTTCATCCGATGTCTGTCTCACCTCTTTCTGCAGCTTAATAAGCTCAAGTCTTCTTTGCTTTCATAACACAAAACTTTTGGAAATCGGTCGTTTCGCCTGCAATGAAGTTTCAAGTTTTACACTATCGTATGAGGGACTACATATAATATAACAGTGTATAAATAGCAGTAAAGCTTACCGGTGTCTAATCATTATCTTCTGAAGTAAAATAACCGTACCAGGCAGTGTCATGTCATGTCTGTTTTTGATGCACTGTGAAACAGTACATTTTTGTCTGGTTTTCCTTTCATCGAGTCGGAATTCACTGGATCCCAGTCCTTTGCGATGGATTCTTGTTCTAGTCCACGGGCGATTAGGTGTGAAGGGGCCAAAAATTCGCGCTGCTTAGGGTTTAACATTCATTTCACGGATTAGGGGTAAGTGCCATTACTACCTCTTCGTTTACTTTTCGCTGGCTATCAATCGACTTTATTTTCCAGTGGGGAGACTATGTTCTCATCGCCAATGATCTAACGTGAGTGGGGTTGAAAGTGTTTAATAGACAAAGGAAGGTTTCCCTCTCGGAAAACATGCGCTCGTGCTATTGTAATGCGTTTCTAAAAGGCAAATAATTAGCATCAATTAAACCGATTGAATGAATAAAGGAAATCAACAAATAAGGGTTAAGATGAATTAATGCCTAATTCTGGAAAGCGCACATTTGCTTACTCTGTTGTCACTCTTTTTAATTGCCTTGACACTGATCTTAAGCAAATGGCGTGAGTATCTCCTTCTTGTATTATATATCATCTAGATTAAATAATTTTAAGCATAAACTTTTTATCTTATTCCTTAAGTTTGCTAGTAACGTTTCTCATCTTGAAGAATTAATGTGTTATGATTGTCGTTTTTCCCTTTATTGTAACTGTATTACCAGGTAATTAGTTTATGTCGTCTTATCTTGTTAAACCATACATTTGTCTAGTTCTATTTTTTCGCTTGTTGTAGTCGTATATTACTGATTAGGCATTGTTTTTATATGTGTATTTTGTATTGTTGTGAAGGCCGTAAGTTAGATAACTCATTGGGTTATTACGTCACCTTCGTTAAATAAAGAATATTGTATTGTATTGTATTGTGATCCTCTTGAATTAATCAAATCAGTGTCCTCGAGTATAAAAGCTTAAACATTCATAAAGCACGCCAACCGATCATTCATCATACGAGAAACATCTCTCTCTATATTCACGAACTGTTCATGAATGGCAGACGGGTGTACCGCACGTAACAAAACCGTCTCTACAAGGCAACAAGCCATCCAATGCGATTAATTAAGGGTTAATTTGTCTTTTTATTGTGTCTTTTTATTAGGTCCTTCTAAATGAACTTGGCGATGAGCCATAGCTAGAGCCGCCAACAGATTAAGACAATCTACGCGACCGAGAGATCCGTTAGACCTGGAGTTCGACCTCAACCATGATTAAGTACCAGACGGTTTCTTAAAAGAGGATATCCAGAAACATGGTAAAAGCCACCTTATCTTTGCCACAGACCAGCAACTAGCCCACCTGAGCAAAGCAAAGTTTTGGTATATAGACAACGCGTTCAAGTTAGTGAGGCGTCCGTTTCAGCAACTTTTTACGATAAACGCCTTCATGCGAACAGACGATCAAGCAAAGCAAATACCACTCGTCTTTGTCTTGATGTCTGGAAGAAAGAAAAAAGACTATCGCAAGGTAACATGTCAATTAAATGTGTGTAATTTACCATCTAGTTGTTATCACTCGAAGCAGTGGGCTTATAAAATATTTCATTCCCGCCAATAACCTGCAGCAATACCGGACTAAAAGAAAAAAAAAAACATTTATCTCTAAGAATTCATTTTTCATTAATTTTTTAGGTCATAAAGACTATCCTTGACTTGCTTGCTGTCGAGCCTGACGTCCGTCAAATAACAGTGGATTTCGAAAAAGCACTGTGGAGTGTCCTTCGACAGGTCCTCCCTGGTGTAAAGATCAAGGAATGGGTATTCCATTGGACACAGGCCCTCTGCAGGAAGGTAGGTCTAACATGTCATTTGATTATCTGTACACGAAAAAATTTTGAGCTATTCGCAATACAAATATTACAACCTTGTTTTTTGATTTATTTTCTACAGATTCCAGAGCTTGGGCTTCAGCAGCTGTATTGTAATGATCAGGGAACCTACGTTTATCTTTGGAAGTTCATGGCGTTGCCATTTCTGCACGAACAAGAAATCCCGCCGATGTTCGAACAACTAAGGCCCCGTTTACATCGAGGGAGGGTAACCCTGCTGGAAGGGTTACCCTTCTAGGAGAGTTACCCTCCTCTATTGTTTTTCCCGGTGTTCCGTTTACATGTGAGGTAGGGTTACCCCAGGAGGAGGGTAACCCTACCTGCTTGCTAAGGTTACCCTTCTAGGAGGGTCATGTTTTTGTTTATTTAAGCCATGTAAACGCTCGAGGTAGGGTTACCCTCCTAGGAGGGTCAAGTTTAGGGTGATCAGATTACTGTCATATTCCCACCAAATACAAACACGTCTTCGCGTGGTTATAAACCTGGGGAACTACTTCGTCGAACAATGCTGGCAAGAGCGACTAATCCAAACCGGAATGATACAGAATGCCAAGAGGACAGTCAGGGAAACAGCTTAGCGGCTGGAGTAGAACAGGGTTCCGATGATGTCGAATTAACAGCCGAAAGTCTCGACGAAACCGACGGTCCGACTCAAAGATATGGACAGCGAAGAGTACGAGTCCTACAGAAAAAGGTTAGAAGAGGAGAAGCAAAAAATCAAACTCGGATATCAATGGATAAAGGAAAAAGTAAAGAATGTAAGACAAGACTACCGTAGCGCAGTCAACAAGGGCATCAGGAGCGGCAGTGGCAGAGTGGTGCAAGATAATTATGATTTATTATCTGATATATGGGGAGGTTCCCCTTCTACGACGTCACTGCCTTTCGGCATTGACGCTGAACATGATGAAACCCTAGGATCATCAGGTACCGTTTCTGATCGGGAGGGTGAGGGCTCTGAAGGTAGGTTAAGTGAATTTTAGTGTTGTGTAAAAACCAAGGACATTGACACAAAACTCAGTAGCATATGAGACCCGATTTTTTGCAAACTTTGCGACGTACAGACTGACACTGTCATATTCCACAAGATTCCGTTGCCATAAACTTCAGCTGATTTGGTGGGGTTGGCTGGTGCAAACCATTTTGACCCATGCTTGACATAATTTCCTGCAAAATGCAGCAGGCGCCAATTTCATAAAAACATCATTATAAACTGTAGTATTTTGGCTTCAGTACTACTTCCTAATATTATTAATAATGGGAAAAATCATTAGTGGCTATTATCATAAAGTCAGCTAAAAGATAAACACGACAGTTCAATGTTTTCAAACTTATTCTGACATAATTTTAATATTGTTATTAATATTATTATTTACAGAATGGTCCCCAGCTGATACATCTGGTTCTTCTACCGACGCCGATTCCAGTAAGAGAAAAGGTAAAGTTAGTGTTTCCAATATCCTCAAGCTTGTGGACAACAAAAGGAAACACACGGAAAAAAGTCTGTCCCAAGCACAAAGGGATCACCTTCTAATGAGTACCGCAAAAGAGGATATGCACTTAAAGAAAGACATGTTAGCCGCATTTGAGCGATCCAACAAAACATTGGACGACTCAATATCAAAGATGACAACATGTCTGACATCCCTTGGAGAAGGAATCGCCTCAGGAATGTGAATGCTAGCCATGGCACTAGCTAACCCACCTGCAAACCCCAGCCCTGCAATGTCTTATGCACAACCAAATTACCCTCCACAGTATAACAGTTATGGTAGATTCAATACATCTCTCCCTATGACCCACGAAGCAAGCTATGAAAATAGAGATGCATTCCCCACTTCCCATTAGCAACGTATTGCAAGTGGTCAAGAAAGTGGGCGCTCTACCCTTGTGCAACAGGCCCAATTTTATCGGCCAGTCAAACCTTGTATGAAGGTGACAATAATGGCAGTTATAATTTTTAAACTAGCCATTAATGAACTACTTTTTTTTCAATTTTAACTTGTAACTTCAAGGGTATTAAGAGACAATATTTGAGGATCACAGCAAGAAAAAGTTCAAAACGCTCAAATTAATTTCATTTGTATCCTACTAACCTATTACACTTGGGGACATGTGGGTATCCAAGTGATACCCATCCCTTAAATAATCTACAAAAGTTCACAAATAAAATTAATTTGAGCGTTTCGGTCCATTTAAGTGGGCACATTGCCGTAAGTGCTGCTCCGCGCTTCTTCTATTCTGCTGGTAATCTTCCCATACCTCGAAGATTTTTGCCTGCATGGACCTGTACATTTTCCGCTGCATTCTTGTAAGTTTTTTCTCGGAAACCAGGCGGATGCGAAGAGCGGTTAATCGGGCCTCTTGGTGAAGTAGGTAAAATCAAGTAACTAGAATTTTAAAATATTATTTAAGGGGCGGTTATCACCTGGATACCCACACGTCTCCGAGTGTAATAGGTTACTAGATTAGAAGTCATCTCAGATTAGTAAGTTAAGTAACGAGAATTTCAAAATATAATTTAAGGGGCGGGTATCACTTGGATACCCACATGTCCCCGAGTGTAATAGGTAAAACAAAAATAATCCCTAAATGCAGTAGTTTTGGTTCTAAATAATAAAAATGGTAGAGTATATATATAGAGAGAGTAAATAGGATGTCTGTAGAGTAAATATATATAAAGACGTTCCCAACATTCTCCTCTTACCATGACGATATTGCTGTGATATCATTTGAGTTTTTACTTTTAGTCTTAGCCTGCGCCTACTGTAGTCTTAATCTTTGACGTCATAATTGTGTTCAGTAATCACGTGAATTGTTGAGCACCTGCTACCAAGATGGCGGCGTTTTCACACTTTTACCGCGTGAGTTGTGTTTGTTGTGGAACTTCCTTATTTAACTTCAAAAGATACAAAAAAAATCAGCAATCAAAGGCATCTTGGGTTCCCATTTTAGGAAAACAAGGAAGAAAGATCGGTTTTTGACACGCCTGAACTAGGTAAAAGGTACAGTTGAATTTGTTTTAGTTTAATACTTATCGCACTTCAAGCGCAACTGTGTTGGCGAAACAACTTAGATCGTGTAGGCGAAACGACCAACATTCAAACTTTTATCTACCAGGTTGCCCCTGAAGAAACTGATGACAACGAAGGAACGAAAATGGCTGTTATCTGGCATTTTGAGCCGACGACCGGTATGACAGGAGCAGCAATACAACCAGAAGAAAAACCAGCAGACCACATGGTGTCCGTTCCAAGGCTTGCCTTTGATGAAGTGTCATGCAACTGCACTCAATTTCCTAGCGTTGGTGACATAGTTTGCACACCAGACACAGGAGCAATTGCAGCACGGTTGCAAAATCTTGATTTAAGCAGTGTACCGGATGTACATGGCGATTCAGATGATGAGAATGATAAGGAAAGTGGGGAAGAGGATGCTCGCGATAAATCAAATAGAAAGGTGGAGGAGGAATTGTTTACAGAGTTGATGCAGTTGAAAGGAAGCAGTTACCACGAGTCTTTTCAAACTAGCCTTAAAAAATCCAAGGAAAGATTATTGGAAAAAGAAAAAATCGATCTCCCTTTACAATTCGAACCCCAAAACGTTCGAGACAAGAACGCTATTGTTGTTCAAGCAAGTTTGTCTACAGGAGAAGGAGGCTGGCAATCAATTGGATACATCCCTGCTGTTAAAGTCCCTAAAGTCACTATTGCTATGAGAAAGCGAGAAGTAAGACTTGTCACCCTTAAAACTGTATTTTATCAATTTGTTTTTGACATTGGGCAAAAAAAGACATAAGATATACTTGTGAGAGCCAAACTATTAGAAGGCTATTTTAAACATGTGCTGGGGAGTCGTGTCAACCCCATTTTACACTGATTTTTATTACGAGACAGGCCCCGTCCTCAGCAGTGATATATCACGTACACCGAGTTAATTACATTGAGCAATACACTGTACAACGCAGAAACATCAATTTTTGCTAAAAAATACACGACATATGGCCTCCAAAACCGGGCAGTCAATGAGGAACAACACTACACTAATGCAGGAAACTCTCTCCTTGCAAAACTATTACAGTATCTGCTCAAAATTTTGCATTTTAGCCTATACAAAAACACAACTCATGCTGGGCTCACAAGGATCTTCGATGTAAACACACAAATGGCCAAAGCATAAAGAGCCAATAGAAACACAGGATTTTCGATCCCTCGAACGAGTATACGAAAATGGTTAAGAAACACCCTTTTTGTGACTGATACCAAGAACACATCTCTATCAGTCTGTTAATTCAATCGGCAACTGACCAGATCCACAAGATTAGGATCGAAGCCGTGGTCTTGCCTGACCATTCCCAGAAAATGTTGGAAAACATAACGGCAGATGGGCTACTAAATGCCCCTGGCAAAAGCAATGCCATTGAGAATGACGATAAGATGGAAGTCTCATACGACATAGCTAACGAGGATGATCTACTCAGCAAGTCCGATGACGATGAACAAATCCCTCCGTATCAAGTGCCTAGAAAACCTAAACAGCCTAAACAGCAACGCCAAAGCCGTGACAGGCGCCCCCAAAGGAGTACCAGCGAACCAAGGACAGAACAGTACAGAAACCGTTGCCGCCACAGCCCATCCACACAGAACCAAAAACGAAGCCCCAGCCTATCCGCGGAGGACAAAATTAGCCAAGCGGAAGGTGCAATCAAATCTTTAAAAAGGCACACAGACAAGCGAACTTGCCCAGAAACCCTACAATATGGGGCGAGGATTTTAAAAGAGAGATAAAACAAATCCGTAAGAACGCAGAGCAAGAAACACTCAATGAGATTATAAGCCTCCATCAACGTGACATCGGCCGTTTTAAGGCCGAAATGAAGAAAGGCAAGCGAGCCACACCGGCTACAGCACTGAACCCTAAGAACTGTACTACGATCGAACCAGCGCGCGCGGCGCAAGCTGAAAACAATGATGTAACGATTGGGGCAGTAAAACAAATTGCTGTTGACCTCCAGGCACAAATCGCCCAGTTCAGCAGTATGATGGAAAGATTAGGAGCCATTGAGAGTAAAGAAGTTCAAAAGTACACATGTGTATTCTCTGACTCCCACCACAAACATGGGGCCAAAAAACAAATTTTAAAAGCAAAACGGCTAGCAACTAATAAGCGCAAAGAGCGCAGAAAGGTCAGACGCCAGAAACGTTCAACTATCACAATAACGGCGAACAAAAAACACATAAAAAACCTCTCAAACGAAGAACTTACAAATAACCAGATTAATTTACTGACAAAAGGGCTTAAATTCATTCCAACGCCCGTGACAAAACAAACACAAATCAGGCAACAACTCTTGTGTGACTTTGATCAGTTTGCAAGAAGAACGCGTCTTGTGTACATATTTCGAAGGGAAAACAACAACCCCGATCCTTACCATGTCAAATCTGCATAGAAACCACCAATACAACGATCAGTAGCCCTTGAAAGTTATCTAGAAGAGGTTAAGAGTGACCTTGCAGAAATATAAATAACAAAGCCAAAAAATAATCTGCCTCCGGCCGAACGTGAGGCTCTCAGAGCCTTAAAACGTGACACTGAAATAAACCAAAAAAAGGCCGATAAAGGAACAACAACCGTAGTCATGAACACACAAGACAAAATTAAAGAAGGCCAAATTCTACCAGATAACAAAGACAACTACAGGCCTCTTGCATCACCCATGGTCACTGAAACGAACCATAAAGTTAAACAACTTATTACCGACCTCTACATTGGGGATCACATAGACGACATGACTAAAGAATGGCTTTGTCAAACAACAAATCCTCCGCGAATTCCAGAATTTTACACCCGCACTAAGATACACAAACCGTCCCCGGTCAGCAGACCGATAGTATCAGGGTGTGATGGTCCAAAGGAGAAATTATCATCATTTGTCGACAAACTCCTTCAGCCGATAGCACAACAACAAAAGTCGTACCTTAAAGATACTACCGACTTTGTTTATTTATAGAAAATACGAAAGTCCCAGCGGACGTCATACTTGTCTCAATGGACGTAACAGGCTTGTATACAAATATACCACAAGAGGAGGGAATAGACACGGTGTGCAGAGCATACGAAATATTCTATAGAAACGAACATCTCATCCCTACACAACTACTAAGGGACTGTGCAATAATTATCAGGAAGGGGGGGTCCTAAAAGGAGCTTCACCAAAGGAAAAATTAGATAGGTCCCCCCTCCAGTAGCGTCAAGATTAGCTCTGACCCCCCCTCACGTTCTCTCAAAATTATGATGTGCCCCCCCTCTCTAACCTGTACCTTTATTCACCATACTGCAACGCATTCCACTGCGTCGTCAGGGATGAAGAGCACCTCGAAACTTTGTTCTTCATAATCGTTAATTTCCGAATCGTCTGATTGTCCATTATCTTCTTGGTCTTCGGAGCTGCTAGATTGCTGCTCATCCGGGTTTTCTTTACCTTGAGCTTCCCCAGCACCTAGAACACGAGCTATGAGTGCTGCTTTCCCTCCGCTGACGGGTAAACCGTGTTCCTTTAGGTAGAGTTTCAGTTTACTTGCAGACAGCGAGTTGACTTCAACCTCGTCGGACCAATTAATGTCTGAAAGTTTGTTCCTTTCCGTTGCCTGTTTTTTTTGCTTTCATTGCAAGGAATTTCTGGTGCTCTATGAAGTGATTACAGGCATTCACGTCAATCAAAAAGTCATCGCACAATTTCTGCACCTCTTTGCTGTCGACCCTCCTTCCAGTGGCAAACAATCGCTTAACTTGGATGCTTGGCAAGAAGCTATCGATTTCCTCTCTTGGCACAACAGATGAAATGTATGTACGCGGCGTAGTATTGCTGAGAGTAGGAACAGGGAACCAATTCCCAGGAACTCCCGCAGACCAACCTTCGTGCTTGCAGGACTCACAGGTTGGCTCGCACGTGAACTTGAGGTATTCTAAGTAGTAATGTCCTTGCCTCACGTGATCATCCTTCAGCCTCTGTAGTTTCAGAAATAAGGCATTGCCACACATCGTGGGTCTCTTGTTGACAGGTACCTTCTTCCATTGAATTAGATACTAGGCCAAGAAGTGCAAAATCTGCTGTTCCTTTGGATAACTGGGAACGGAGATGAGAAAATCATGTTTTCCAGGTCCCAGCTCGTCATGAATTCTTTCCGACACTTCTCTAGCCAACTTCCAGGTATTTCCTACCTTCCACGAAAGGCAATGTTCTTCAACCTCTTTTAAGGTCATGCTTTCCATTTTAGAGGCCTTAAGTCCACTGGTTGCCCGGTCGCGAGAGCTTCGCCGATGGCAGCATTAGTCCTTTCTGCGTCATTTTGAGTGGAGTCGTGTGGTGCTCTACGAAGGCGCATGCGGTGATCGGACTCGAGCAGCTTACAAACTAACACAAACAAATCCTGGACCTCATGGTTGTGTACTCCCGCTCCCGGTCCTTTATCAGTTAACTTTAACATGTTAGGATACGGAACAGGGCGATTCGGGTATGTCTTCACCTTTTCCCAAATGCTGTCACATAAGGCCATAAGCTCATTCGAATCCTCTGGTATGCTGCATGTTGTCAATTTGAGCAAGAGGTCTTCAACGCCAAGGAGTAAAGCATTCATTTCAACTTCATTAGATAACTGTGATATTCACACTGGTGTTCTTGAAATGAAGAAGAGCATCTCGCAGACCATTACTGAGGTGATCTTTTCCTTTTTCCTCATATAAAGTGAGAGATTGGAGGTCGATGTCCTCATCGTCAAGGGAAGTACAGAAGGAATAGAGGAAACAATGATGTTGGACTTTGAGCAAGAAAGTCGCCATATAACTAGGCAGCGATGATGGGAGGCAAAAAACAGTAGGATGTTCTTCAATTAAGCGTATCTGCTCAGACGCCCAAACAGCCCCAGATGACCCGAGCATCTTATCTTTAGGCCTAACTGTAACGAACGACTGATTGTATGTGCGAAACAAAGACTCTTTGTCATTTACATCAGTTACCTGCCACTTCATCACTCTAAAAGCACTTGGTGTAAGCTGATTCTCAACACCGACAAAGTCATGTCCTCTGTACTGCTGTGGATTTTCAGTGGACATAAAAATGCCTCCCCTTCTTGTTCCCTGCCACCCAACATCTGTCCCTGCTTTTAGCGTTGCCTTGTCATCCATGCTGATATCTAGGGTAAATGAACGAGCAGGGGGAGCATCTCCATATACCGCCACTCGCACCATTTTGACATGTGCTCGTTGGTAATGAGTGTCAATATGGGTGTCTTCCAAAGTCTTTTCAGGCTTCTTGCATGTGAACATGTATCGAGCTTTCACCCCCTCGCGAAACCTTCTCTAGTACTTTGTTTTCTTGGTTTCTGCCAAAGTGCGACAGTCCTAGAACTTTTTATAGTCAGTTTTCCTTGTTCCTCCAGACAGTAATTTGTGATATCTAGTAGGTCTGACTCTTTAACACGCCCTCTATCACAGTACATCACAGCATCACGCCGACATCGTTCACCGCTACTGTCGCTTTCTAGGGTTTGAACTACCATCTCCATTGTCTCTTCATCTAGTTTGTTTGGGCGACCTGCACCAGTTTGCTTGGCTTTCAATCGGTTCTGTTCGACTAGATTCTGTGCAACTCTTACAACCATAGCTTTAAATGCTGGCGAATCTTCTGCGGAAAGTACATTAGTTTTTTGCTGGCAATGCTCTTCGACCACAGACAGCTTAGCCTTGATCGTCTTGCGATTTACTTCAGACAACAAGCTATTTGTCAATGCTTTTTCCAGATCAGCCTTTTGTTCATTCAAGTGCTGAATGTTATGCTTTAATCGGAGGACTACAATGTCCTTGGCGGCTATTTTGGCATTCTTGCATTCTTCTATGATGTATTTCACCCTTTCTAGGGAAGCATTTGCAACAGTAGGCTTTATCCCAGAATCATACAATTGCTTGCCTATGCACACAATAAAAAAGAACATTTGCCTTCTTCGGCTACTTTTGATCTTCAGTAAAGTATTCAGGTTAATAATAATCAAAAACAATTACCAGAAAAAAAAGGAAAATAATAAAGTATGTTAAAAACTGTTGTTTTTATAGATGGATGAGAAGAGGCTCCGACAGAGGCTTATAAATAAAGGTTATAGATAGAGGATTTTCGAGGGTCACAGAACACCTGCTTTCACGCGTTCACTAGATGTTTGTGTTCATTATGTAGGATGTATGATGTATATAATATAGGATATATAATGTATATAATTATATAGTTACTGATGTTTACCTGACAACAAACTTGACAACAGTCCTCCAACTACCACTTTGCTCCATTCTGAGTCAAGTGTCTCTAATAGACCTTGAACAAATTCAAATGAGACAGAGTCTTCTTCTTATGTTGTTGCCTTTACAGAATCTGCAATTTCCTTGCAAAACAGAATAACTTGATATTATTTTTTAAAAAAACTATATCGCTTGCATTATTGTTTAAATACATAGTACCCTTATTTAATAAAAAATATCTTTTTAAGGGCCTATCTGCAGTATTTGGGTCAACCTCAATGGCATAGGAGCACCTAGGCAGCAGGTTTTCCAGGGGACTCACTTTACAAAAAAAGGTTGACGTATTTTTATTGAGTGGCAATGCATAATGATAACCAATTATTTGAGAGTATCCACGATAATAATCGCAGATAATCTTGATGACAGTTTCTTACTTACACCAAGGGAACCGCGTTGCTTAACTTAGGATTACACGGCATATTTTTGCTAATGCCTTGTTTTTAAAGAAACACTTCCATTCAGCAATCCAGATAGCTCGACTTGATCATTTTGTAATACGACGAAGTACGTTTCTTGGCATCTAAAGATATAAACACACAGACCGTGCTCTGGGTGAAGGAGGTCTTCTCTAAATTGGTTCCTCTGTTGTTTCAAAATTACATATTCCCTGTCTTTCGTATAAACAAAATCCGCATACACGTCAAATGCTAACTCGAAAGAGAGATATCCTTTCGATCGACCAGTCATAACGAACTCTTCCTCGTATGATGCTTGCACCAATAGGCTATCTAATACTGCAAGAAGACCTTCCAATTTCCGCTGTTTCAAGCGACCTTTGGTCGTGTTTAACAGGCCAAGGAGCTTATCTCGGTTCTGCCCTGCTGTCGATGTTTGCAAAGATTTAACCAAAACATCGCTTATTCTTGCCTTTTCCAAGATATCGTTGTTTTTTGAGAATCGTGGCAACGATAAAACATCTTCACTCTGTAAAATATCCGTTTATTTCGCCATTGTTGCTCACGCAGGTTTGGTTGAGTCGACGGTAGACCTGTGGTATAAACTAGCAGTTCGTATCCAGTCTTTTCGATGAGTATAGGAACGCCTGAGCGATTTCCACATAAACACACGAGACACTTCTGCAAAACACACGAGACAACTGTATAAAGTTATAATTTTATATTCTGGCTATGGGAAAAGATAGTCGTGGCCATAAAAGAAAGGAGTGCCTTGTTAATGACTGCGACTGTGAGGAATATGAACGACCTGTGGACAGCGATAATATCAACAACTACTCGTTTTGTAGCTGTCCACCAACAAAGCATAGACGAGTTGACCCTAGCAGTAACGATTCACAGTCGAAGCGGACGACTGCGACTGAACATACCACCAGTTCCAGCCCAGAAAAGAGTTTTTTACTACCTTACTCAAGCGAGCCGAAGTGGAAAAGTACAAAGTATGGTTTTGTTCCTGATGTAAAAAGGCGAATTGCATTATTCGGTAACAAACTCCTGCCAGATTTTTACGAAAGTTTCAAAACAAGGGCTGGAGCAAATGCAGCATTGATGAAGCAGGCGTTTATCGCGGAAAGAGACAGGCAATATAAAGTTACTTTAGATATTGAAAAACTTGAGAACAGATACCAATATCTTTTATCCGACAACCCTGCTTGTGCAGGAAGGTATTTTCGAGAGGATTACAAGCCAACTCCCCATGATGACAGCAACATCAGACGTTGCAAAAAAGAGGCAAATGATATCCAGGACAAGCTTAATGCTGTCGTAACCAAGTTAGAAAAACACGACAACAGTCTTTTTACAGAAAATGGCAAACTGAAGACTGGCCTCGGCTGTTTACACAATTTTAATGCTGAACAACATCATTCAATAAAGTCTCAAGCCGGTTTAAACGTTCTGCATCTTGTAAAAGAGGATAGCGTGATGGCTAAATATAAAGCGACATTTCCTATTGGTGCCAAATCTAAAGCATCCAAATCAAGAAAAAAGAAGGAACAGAAGAAAAAAAGGGAGAAGAAGAGGATTGCTGCCTCAGAAAGCCGTAGGACCCGAACCTGTATAATTTTTCGGTCTTTGGGAGGTGAACCCATTGATGACAACTATGAAACTGAAGCATGTGGCATTCCTCAGCTAGAAACTGTAGACCTAGAAACTCTCTCGCTGTTTAAATCAAGAACAGACCTGGCATGTCTGCGGGACCTCTTAAATGCCAAATGTTTTATTGGCAAAGCTCACAACGTGGTTTGCGACTTCTGTGCATGAACGATTGTTTCAATCTATCATATGTTGACATTCTAAATAAGTTAAAGCATGTGTTTATGTTGATGCAATATTTAGACATTATGGATAGTCAAAGGAGTGGCATCTGTCTATTTGGAAAATGTTTATTTATTCATTATCGAATTTAATTAAGACCCCCCCTCAACTTACTTAAGAAATCTAATGTAGAGCCCCCCTCCTGATAATTATTGCACAGTCCCTAAAACAAGCGCTTAGATGGAAAACCTTCTAAGATAGAAGTGACAGAGAAAGTAGAAGGTCCCACTAACTGGGTGAACCCTTTAGTAGTAGTTGAGAAGCCCAATAGGGATATGAGGCTGTGCCTAAATATGGGACAAGCAAACAGAGTGATTGTGAGGGAGGCAAACGCCCTGTCCCTACTGTAGCAGAAGCACTTCAAGAGGAATCTGTGACGACTGACAAGCGTACATTGCTGTACTTGGTGTGTGAATGTGAATATTTAATAAGCAGGATTATTAAGTTACTTCTTGTCTTATTAAAGAGAGCTTATTTCCCTAGTATTGCTGTCTCTCACAAGTGTTTCATGGTGTCAGGAATATTATTCAGTAGTGAACCTACATGTCTTACTTTTTTACTTGCGATGCCGGGAGGCGAAGGGGCCAGTGCATTGTTGAATTCGTCTGCAGATACGTCGAATGTTAGAAGTGCTTTGTTCGCTTTACCGCCGCCTCCACCTCTTGATATTCATGATTCAAACGCAGCAGAAAAGTGGAAGGAGTTTGAGCAAGCTTGGAAGAATTACTCGATTGCCATAAAGTTGCACCAGGAACCCGAAGCCATACAAGTTGATACATTGCTTACCATAGTTGGAGCTGAAGCGCGGAAAGTTTTTGCTACGTTTTCAGATTGGCCGAACGACACTGACTGTCTCGATATTGCATGGTTGCTTAGTAACGCTAGGACATGCACATTAGGGCTTGAAGGCTCTTACCATGTGCTCTTGCCAAATGGCAGACTCTGTACATCAGAATTGTATTGTTTCGAAGATGAGCTTTCAGATGAAGATTTTGGAGTGGAAGAAATTTCGGCTGTAACATTGGATGATTCTCAACTGGTAACGCTGAAGTTGGAATCTGGAAATTATCTTCGTTTTCAGCCCGATACCGGAGCTCAGTGCAATGTTATCCCTGTGCATCTATACAAGAAAGCCACTAAGGATGTTGATTTGTGCAATGTGACCTCTGTCAATACGGCGATCATTTCATATGGTGGTACCTCAATTCCTATCCCCGGCAAAGTTCGTTTGCATGTATGGCATGGAGATTTCAGGTGCCTGCTTGACTGCAATTTGGTTCACAGCAAGACAGTCAGATCTATTCTTGGCAGGAAAGCGTGACTGGGAATGAACATTATCCAGTATCTAGACAACGACCAGTTAAAACGACTGCAGGAGTCTGATGGTGAAGTTCATACACATGATGTTCCCGACAGTTCCCCGGTCTTCACTGACCAGCTGATTCTTTCCTCGTGTCTTTGCTGTTGGCATGGGTGCACTTGCAGGCGAATATCACATGGTGCTGGATGAGTTGGCTAGGCCAGTTCAACATCTCCTCACTGAGTTCCAGTTGCGATCCGGGAACGTCTTAGAGAGACCCTGGAAGATTTAGAGAAGCACGAAATTATTACTCGAGTGACAACGCCCACCCCTTGGATCAGCTCGATGGTTGTCGTACCAAAGAAGAATGGCAAGTTACGCATATGTCTGGGTCCGATGGATCTTAATTGTGCTTTGCAGTGGGAAAACTATCCTATGCCTACGATTGAAAAAGTAGCTTCCCGTCTTCACGGAGCTAAGTTTTCACATCGCCTGATGTCTCCAACCAGTTCTGGCACGTTGTTCTTGATGAGGAGTCTTCGTTTTGTACTGAGTTTAATACACCGTTTGGGAGATACCGCTAAAAAAGGATGCCATTCGGAATCAGCTCTGCACCTGAAGTGTTTCAGCGTGAAATGCATGAGTTGATTGAAGGGTTGAGGGGTGTTGAGGTCATCGCGGATGATTTTGTCATTGTCGGTTATGGTGAATTGTGGCAGTCTACAATTAAGGACCATGACAGGGATCTTCTATCGTTTCAAAGGAGATGTGATGAGCGTGGAGTTCATTTGATCAGTGACAAGTTGCAGCTTAGAATGAAAGAAGTCCCTTTTATTGGTCATTTGGCTACTGGTGAAGGTCTTCATACAGATCCATCTAAAGTTCAGGTAATTCGTGAGATGCCCCCGCCGGAAAATGTAAATCCTTGGTTTGTCTTAGTACCTTAGTAATTTTCTGCTGCGTTTGTCCGATATTACAAAGCCACTGAGAGACCTCACCCGCCAAGATGCTGAGTGGATCTGGGTTGGTAATGTCATGTATTTGTAATTTATTGTAACGTAATATCAATGTCATGTAACTTTAGTATTGTAACGCTGTGGAGTATTTAATAAAAATTTGAAAAGTAACAAAAAACAGGTAAATCATTGATATGCATAAGGGTCAAGTCTACGACGTCACCCATTGTTATAACCTAGGGAAAAAGTGCGTTCATCCATATTAAGTGCCTTCCTTGATGTATAATGAAGTGGATAGTCGTTTCTTTTCTTTTCAAAGAACACAATAGGAACAATAGGTTTGCCTGGACTTGCACGGGCTCTTAACCCTGATTGGCTCATGTAGAATCTATTATGTCTTCAAAACAGGCATGATGCCGGTCAACATGGCAGCAAGCACCCTGTTTCAATGCACTGCCCGTTTGTTTCTGCTATCACTTGTATTGCTTTTAGACTCTTTAACGGATACTTTTCCTTATCTGCCCAAGGGACACTTAGGCAGCCACTTCGCTCTCGATGACGTTAAATTTGGATGTTAAGCAATTTCCTTGCCGTAGAACCTTGCCCTACTCTGCCCAATACACAACTTCAACAAAGTACCCGCTATCTTACAAGTTTGTCTTATCAGAGCTGGCTTTATGGCTTCTTTTCTTGTGTTGCTTTCTGGTGATCTGAGTTTAAATCCAGGACCTACTGGAAATTTCTATGATACAGCTGAACTACCGAAACTTCATGGCTTTAAAATAGCTCAATTGAATGTGCAAAGCATTCTGAACAAGATGGACAATGTCCGGTCTCTTACAAACGTTTTGATATCTTCACATTTTCTGAGACATCGCTAAATCCCTCCATCAAAGATTCTGAATTAAACATTCCTGGTTACACTCTGGTAAGACATTACCAAACCGGCAAGCGTAGTGGTGGTACGGCAATTTATGTGCACAACAGCATTCCCTATAAACATAGACCAGATTTGTCAGCTGAAAACATCGAATCATCCTGGGTTCAAGTAAATCGCTTAAGTGCAAGAAGTTACACAGGAAATATTGGACTATTCCCAACTTGGGTCAAACTTGGGAAATAATAATTCCTAACTGTCATAGCTTGCATGCGGTTTCTTACATGTGCGCATACGTACTAGCATGCTTTGTGCGACTTGCTCATTGATTAAAAAGCCTTGTTGAGTTTTCTACACTGAGTGTTCTTGAATGTGAAAATATCCTGATCCGAAACTCCAACATGGCGTCAGAAGTGGGATCTTGTCCGTGAGTACACTATTATATCTGTGATTTTCAACGCAAATTTGAGCACCAGGCCGGTGCACAACCACGTTTTTCATCGACTCCAACAACAACAAACATGGCGGAGTTAGCTGGATTACCCATTCCCCTCATGGATTGGTCCTCGTCGAACGCACTGCAAGCCCTCAGAAAATTAAAAAATCTGTCAGCTGTACTTCTCCGCCCTGTTAAATGAAAAAAGCGAGGAAGAACAGATAAGTTTCCTATTCATTAGCTCAGGCGACAAAGGGAGAGAACTGGCCTCCACATGAACGCTATCGGACTCGCCCGTTACAAACTTTGTACCGTAAAACAAGAACCGTACAAAACAGTCAATTCCTTCCTTGAGAAAGTTTGTATCTTAGTGAAAGAATGTAAGCACACAAACCCTGACGAACACATAATAAATGCCTTAATCTTTGGATCAAACAACCCACGTGTACAGTCAAAACTGCTTAAGCATGATGACACCTTGACAAAGCAATTAACGTCGCAAGAACCAGTTCAGGGGCAGTCAGGTTACAGCAGTCGATGCTCTGAAGTATGGTCCATACACAGGACAACCTTCAGAACAGGGGAACCAGGCTAAGGATAAAAGGTGTGGAAACTGGGAATTTTCATGACCTAACTCAAGCGGCGCTCCACACCAAAAAAAGCAACAACGAATAAAGTAACCAGAAACATTGTTGTCGTTCAGTATTTTTACATTTTCTTGTTTTCTTCAAGATTATTTTGATTTTCATGATTTGCAATATTCTTCATTTCTCGATGCATACCTCGTTTGGTTTCCCTTCATTTTACTTACAGCTGAAGATATTGATGGAGATAGTTGAATTCAACTTCTTAGCAACTCGGACGACGATAGAACGTTTACAAAGCTAGGTCTTTTGACATTCGGTAAAGTGTGCAAGTTTCAGAAGATCACAGATCCGCTTATGTACGATAGCCCACAAGGGTCACTGCGCATTATCTCACAACATATTTCGAAATATTAAGTACGCATTTCAAATTATGCACAACGCATTCCAAATTCCTCGAAACGCATTCCAAATTCTTCGAAACACATTTTAAATTCACTACAAATTCTGAAATCTTCACAACACATTTCAAAATCTTCACAACACGTTTCAAAATCTTCGCAACACATTTTGAAATCTTCACAACACATTTCGAAATCTTTGTGTTGGGGGCAAATTTTTTTCCTTTTGTTTTTCGTTTTCTCACTTACTTGTTATCGTGTATTCTTTTTCTTTTTGCTCTCCGGTATTTCGTTAATTATGCTACTTTATTACATGGTGTATGTAAATTTCGTTATAGTTTGTTATCTCGCCCTTTTTTTACCAGTTTACGTGTCTTTTAGTGTAACAGCATTAGTGGAAGTAGATTTTTTTCCTCAGTGGCCCGACCACCAACACTGTCATCCTCAGCATTTGGTAAGCAGCTTCGTTTTCATTGTTTTTCATTAATTTCACTTTGCAGTCGCCTTAAAGTAGTTGTTCTGTATTGTAACTATTATTTTTTCGCTCTTTGTAGGAATTTATTTTTATGGTTCGTTAATAGTAAAAACATTTGCTGATCGGGAACGTGTTGTGTTTTTGGAATTGGCCCTTGCCCGTTCACTTCGCAACACATTCGCCGCAGGACCCCAAGTGTTGGCAGAGAAAAACGAACGGTTACGCAGCTCCTCCTTCCTTCAACGCCATGTTTTGTTCCACGTGTGGAGAGTCTTTGCAAGTTTCATTCAAATTTTGTTCTAAATGCGGGAAGGATCTTGCAAACAACAAAGAAATAAAGGTGCGAGATGAAACCAGCAGGAAGAAGAATATGTCTTTTAAAGAATTTAAAGAAATGAAAGAGAAACAATGGGCCACGTTTTTCAGAAAGAAACCTGGCAGAGTAAAAGGGAGCGGCAAGCAGCAGGAAGATCTCAGTGATATTGTCAAGATTAATATCAGTATTATGGTACCGGATAGCGGTCAGCTAAGGAGAGTGCACGGAAAAAGTTTAACAGTAAATGTCCCGAAAAATGCGACAGCAAGCATGCTTCTCGAGGCTGGGGCTGAGAATCACAAAGCACACTCAAAAGATATCATAAAACAAGAGTATAATTATGTGTTGCTTTATGAAGATTGCACTGAGGTAAAAACTCTTAAGGAATCATCAGAGGCGTTTGTCCAGTATAAATACAACAACGAATGTGGAAAACCTTATCACAGGTTGAACTTCTTTCTATGTGAAGCATTAGAATTTACTCAAACAACTTTAGAAAGATTCATTGAATCAAACCCTTTCAAGTGAAGAAAATAATGCAGAGTACATTGTAGAACAGGTGCATGTAAAGCGTATAAAAAGAGCAAAGTTGTCAAGTGTTTTCGAGGAAGATTCAGAGGACGATCTGCCATCCATGCTGTCCTCTGCAGGTACATCAACCAGCACACTGAACTTTAGCACTGAAGTTGCCAGCACAGCTAGAGCACAACCCTTTGTTATCTCACACTTCTCTAGCTTGACAAAAGAATTTTTAAAATGTCTAACTTGTTATCCCTCTTTGCAAGTCATCCCCAAGGAAAAAAAGATTGCTATTCTGACCAACTTCATTCAATTATTTTCCAGCTGGTATTTTTGGAATTGCTCTTTGGATCTTGAAATTATAAGTTTTCATGTACAAATAGTGCTTAATTGATTTGCACTTGATACATTTTAATGGTAAATCATGTTGCATACTTGTTATGCCAGGATGACAATATAAGTCTGTTTATATGAGCCAGGTTTGCCAAGCCAGCCCACCTTACTGGGATAACAAAAAGTCTGTTTATATGACCAGCCCGCTTAGCAGGGATGAGTTTGTTATCTACTCTTACTTGCACAATCATGGCATTTTAATCCCGGCAAGGCGGGATGGCGTGTTTATATGGAAAATCGTCCCGTCTCAGCAACCGAGATCTCGCCTACAACAACTGAGATGTTGGGAAGCGGGCCAGACTTGAAGCTCGTATAAACTCGATGCTAAATTTTACAGAAAATCTGGGAGATGCCGAGACATCCAGCAAGGCGGGCTGTCCCAGCAAACCGAGCTGGCCAGGCTCATATAAACAGGCCCTTAATAAACCCTGTGTTATTTTTAAAGCTCTGCATAGTTTTCTGTCTGGTCTAACCCTCAAGAGTGAGAAGATGTTGGAATAATGTCAGTGCTTCTTTCCATGTTTTAGGTTGTGCAATTTGTTCCTGCTCACAGACATACTGATAATATTGTTGAAAGTCATTGTCATTGTCAATGGGTCCCAGATCTGCAGAATTTCTCACTTCGTCTAATAATAATTGTTGCTGTGTGGTGTACTGTAAGTGATTCTCTCCGCCAGACCTCTCAGGTAAAAAGAATAGTTCATCTGGTCAACCAGGCACAGTATCATGTCTGGATTGTCGGATATAGTGGGTGTTCCAATGCAACACAACATAATCCAGGTCATGCTGCAGAAGTTCATTAAAACAAAACCAGATACATTCATTGTGGTATATATTTCCTGGTAAAAAGACCCCTCTGAAGTGAGCTCCATGTATAAAGATTGTTATTATTATTATTATTAAAATTAATGCGGGCATTTTTCGAAAGCGCTATCTTTCTCACAATCACTTTGCTAAGGAAACAATTTGTTCGAGTTCACTTGTGTGAGAAAACCTTTATTCACTTTTTGATATCACGGCTTTTTTTACCGATGTCAATAAGTTTCAAGCTCTTTTGAACTCTTGTTCCTCAACCTGTCACTGGGAAATGTTAACCGAATCCATTTTAATTCCCCATGAGTGGATCCCAAAGACGTATGCTCGGCTGTCAGAACCCACAGCCCAAAAGATACCAGTACGTAATTTGTTCCGTCTTAGTTCTCTCCTGATCTTCTTTTGTTGTTGGTTTAGTTTCCACATTAAATTAAACGTCTGACTGAACTAAATTATGCCTGCAGACTGAAATCAATCAGGACCTGGGTAATGACGAAATCAATGAAGCTGATGAGCTCTGGATGCCTGCAGAGGATGAGTTGATCGGCGATTTGCAAGTCTACGATCTGCTGAACGATTCGGTAAGTTTTGCTTTTCCAAAACAACCTTGAGTAATTTTCTGTAACAAAGTTTCACGCATCATTTAAGTTCGTTATGTTAATAGACACCACCTAGATTTGCATTTGATCTATTAAACTAAATCGCGTGTCTTTTGTTTGAAAGCAACCATGAGTAACATTGAAACGGTACATTTTTGTCCGGTTTTCCTTTCATCAAGTCGGAATTCACTGGATCCCAGTCCTTTGCGATGGATCCTTGTTCTAGTCCATGCGTGGTTCGCTGTGAAGGGGCCGAAAAATCGCGCTTCTTAGGATTTAACATTCATTTCACAGATTAGGGGTAAGCGCCATTACTACCCCTTTGTTTATTTTTCGCTGGCTATCAATCGACTTTATTTTCTGGTGGGGAGACTATGTTCTCATCGCCAATGTTCTCACGTGAGCAGGGTTGAAAGTGTTTAATAGACAAAGGAAGGTTTCCCTCTCAGGAAACGCGCGCTCGTGCTATTGTTATGCGTTTCTAAAAGGCAAATAATTAGCATCAGTTAAATCAATTGAATGAATGAAGGAAATAAACAAATCACGGTTAAGATGAATTAATGTGATCCTCTTGAATTAATCAAATCAGTGTCCTCGAGTATAAAAGCTTGAACATTCATAAAGCACACCACCCGAATAATTGATCACACGAGAAACATATTGCTCTATATTCACGAACTGTTCACGAATGGCGGACAAGTGTATCGCATGTAACAAAATCGTCTCCACAAGGCAACAAGCCATCCAATGCGATGGTTGTTTGAAATGGAACCACAGAACCTGTAACACTGGTAAGTGTAATCTTCTGCAGTTTTTCGTGAATTCTCTACATTGTTCCTTACCTCACTCTTTTATAATTTCGCAGGCATAGAGAAGCTGTCAACGCCGGCACGGGAATACAATGGCTGTGTGAACCCTGTCAGGTGCCAGTTGCGGAGAGTTCTAGAACCTCATCAGAAGTCGTCAGCCGCCATTTTAGACTCTTCTGAGTTCTCCACGCGCGAAGTATGAAACTGACCTTGCAACTTGTAAAAAACACGCGAGGAAACGTTCTCTACACATGAATCATCTAGCATAATCAACGAGTAAGGAAATCTGGTTACCGATGGAGCGTGAAGACAAAGCAGAATCAATGAGGAAATGGAGAGAAACCCAAAAGGAGAAGAAAAGGAAGTACAGAAAAGCATTCTATGAAAAAATAAGGCCAGAATTGCAGAACAGCATGGCCAGAAAAAGAAGAGAAAGGCTGATCAACAAACACCACGTGCAACACAAATCAGGCGTCTCAGAGTGGGAACTAATGCGGGAAAGTCAAGCACGGAAAGAGTGAAAAATTTTCCCCAGAAAAGGAAAGGTCAAAAGAGCGGGGTGTAAGAAAAAGAGTGCAAAGTAGAGAAAGGTCAAAGAATTACCCAAGAACGGAACAAGCCACCACTGCAGATGAATTTACGGACGAAATGTCTGTTTCTCCCGCTTCATCATTCCAAAGCCGTATGGAGAAAAAAAGGGCTTTAGACCAAACCAAAAACGTTTTACCGCAGACCCCGGAGAAAAAGGTTGAAATTGTTGAGAATCTTGTAAAGAGTCCTCGAACAAGAAAAGCACTTCAAAAGAAGGGTGTTGTGAAATCTCCGGAAGAGGAAAAAGAACATTTGAAGCCCTCCTTTGTGAATGCAGCAAGAGAAAGGGACAGACGATCCTGCTTATGTAGAAAACACGAGGAAGTAAGGCTGGTCTTCAACGAATGCGTTAAGGTCAGAAAGAATTTGTTAAAAGAGGCTGTTAATGCTGACAATCCACCTCTTCTTGCAGGTTTTACAAGTTGCTGTTTATTACCCTTGCAAAACAAATTTCTAGCAATCTGTCAATGTCTGGAAATTTCTAGAATTTTCTAGAATTTGACAGCTTTCTTCTAGATTTAAGTTCTAGCTTTTTTCCAGAAACATTATTTCTAGTTTTGGCAAGTTTCATATTCTTTCAAAATCTGGAAAAAGCTGGAAAAAGTTATTTATTCCTTGTGGTGCCAGAAATTGACAGCTTTTTCTAGTTTCCATTTCTTGAAGAAAACTGGAAAAAGCTAGAATTTAATTTACTTTGAGTTAAGTTAACATAAGAAATGCAAGAATTCCAGCTTTTTCCACATATTCAATAGTTGTTAAGAAATGCTTTAACATGTGTGCATTATTTCCCAAGCCTTCCAGATTTAACTGCTTGTAAAGTTTATGTTTGCTTATGAATGTCACTTGCCACATACTCACAACATACAGGTGTACCTCAGGGCCTCATTTACATGCAGACAACTTCGTCATAATTAAGTATTGTGAACAACTTTTAGGTTTGATTTCATTGAAGGCATAAGTAGCATACTATAAGCCTGTTGCATGTGAGTTTTATAGTGGGAATAAAAAACCATGAACATTTTTGCAACATCAAATGATTTCATAAAAAACATGAAATCAGAAAAACACAAACATTAAAGTAATGCTCCACATAAGAACTACTGTAAACTTCATTGTTCTGTGGAATTGGCTCTTTGCCACACAGAATATCTTTGATTTCAAGAATAGGGGCTCAGGAGCTGATGGTTCATAATAATTATGAACCGTCAGCTCCTCCCCTATTCTTGAAATCAAAGATATTCCATGTGGGAAAGAGTATAAAAATAAAGAAAACCATTTGCATCAAATAAATGTTAGGAAATGTTTGTGGTTAACCAATCAGAATAGCAGGAGACAATAGCTAATAATTTTGCTTCTTTGATGAAGTTCTGCAAATACAATTCATGTTGTGCAATTGGGTCTTAAATTACTTGAAACCTTTAAAACATCAGACAAAATGCACCTTAAATTTTAACTTTTTAGGGGTTTTTGAGTCTTGGCCAGTGAGATCACTATTTGTAACAAAAAAAGGTGACATTTCATGCATCGTGCATTGCCATTAGCACTTTCCTTCTTATGCAGATCATTGCTCAATTTGATGTAGAAGAAATTTCCTTTAGGTACATGTAGCCCTCAAATGAGAGCTCAAACTGCAAGCAGCCCTCTGTTGAGTGGTCACTTAACAAAGCCCCATATTTAATGTAAATGCTCCCTCTTTTAAAGTGTATATGACAGATATTTTTTTATTTACTTGATGGAATCTACACGGCATTCTGATAAGAAAGTCGAAAAAAGTTTTTCCATATCGATTTTTCTTGTCCGTGATTTAGCCGTTTAAAAGCGTGAAATTTCACCTCCGGTGGGTTACAAAACCGCGCAAGAAGAAAGAATGGAAATAGTCCGCTGTGACATCAATACAAGAATGCCAGTATCGCGGTTTCTTAGTTCCTCCGTTTTTTGGTGCGTATTGCTACGACCATAGACAACACACCTCAGTAGAACCATGTTTCTTCCTCAGAGCGCACCAAAAAAAAGTGAGGAACCGAGAAGCCGCGACACCGGCATTCTTGTATTGATGTCACAGCGGACTATTTCCAGTCTTTCTTCTTGCGCGGTTTTGTAACACACCGGAAGTGAAATTTCACGTTTTTAGATGGCTAAAACATGGAAAAGAAGTACGATATCGAAAAAACTCTTTTCGATTTTCTTATCAGAATGCCATGTAGATTTCATCAAGCAAATAAAAAAATATCTGTCATATACACTTTAAGCGGTCAGTTGGCTAACACCCAAGGGAGACTGCTTAATAGATGTTTGACCTTGGCTATTTTATGCAAATACATCCGCATTACATGTACATGTAATTTTAGCCATTAAAAATTTAATGAAAGTGTTCGCCGTTTCCAGATTTGCACAGTAAAAAAATCATCTACACCTGCCCTAATGAAAATACTAATAGTCAACGACAATGGCCACAGAAATTGGGAGCCCGAGATACACACATGTGGTTTGAATTTCCGGTCAGACATATAACTTTTTCAAGAATGCTATCCACCAGCACCACAGTGTGCCTTTGCTCTTCACCTGCAGTTCGAAGGAGATGGCGTGGCTTGTCAGACACCAGAAAGGGGTTCTCAAGATCTAAAATAATACACTTTAAAACCGCAAAAACAGTTTTTGAATTACTTTCATACAGAAAATACTGCACATAGGCCATGAAGTTCCCTCCATTGTGCTCAATAAGAACTGCATATCCACAATGTTTTTTCATCTTTTCGTACAGTCTTGAATAAATAATATGTCCATTAACAATAACACGTTTAGCCACCTGAAAAATTGGTCTGCGGATACAGTTTAAGTCAATTAATAAACAGGCTTGTTCATAGATATCGTCATCGGCTGTCCATCTTCTTAAAGCTCCAGCAATTTGACAGTTTGCAGCCTTTTTCACATTTCGCAACCTTCTCTCTCCAGAAAGCATACGCTCCACAAATTGTTGTATTGTAACATCAGGAATTAAATGGCAATTAGCTCTCAGGCTATTTTGTGCGTACAACATCCAGATAAGCTGCCGACACTGATTTCCAGTTCCATGAACACCCTCTAGTAAGGTTCCATTCAAATCTTCAAAGGGAAAGCATGACCATGCCCAAAGTGGTCCCCAAGACTGCACATACATGGCAAGGTGAGCTCCAACATTGTGCACATTAAGACTGCAGTTGCTATCGCCATAAAGGACTTGGTGATCCTTATAAAACCTGAACAAAAGATCTCTAGCCATAGCTAGTAACTGTGGAGTTATATTGTCTCCAAGCAAAATGTAAACACCCTCCATCAAGCAAGCAAAATGTTGAAGATACCTCTCAGGTAAAATGTCAATAAGGCATGGTACTGAGTAATAAAGTAGCCATGCTTGTAGTTCAGATGCCTTAAAATAGGCACGACTTGTTTCCAGTTGTCTTGGAAGTCTTTGAATAAAATCTGGGGGTTTCATTTCTTTTAGTCTCTTGTCAATAGCTTTTGTTTTATTTCCAATAAACCAAGGCTTTTTATATTTTGATGAAGACAACCAGAGGTTCAGCAACTGCTTTGTTACTCCCAGTAATACACCATGCATGTAGTCTGGAACTATTCCAAGCACTAGGTCAAACCAAGGGAGTTTTGCCAGTGGAGTAACATCATAAATGTCTTTCACTCTCTTATTACTCTCCAATGCAGACAAGGCATTCTCCAGTACACTGTCACTGGTGCGTAAAGTAGCAGGTGGGTCTCGAAAAGGGTAACATCTCACATGCCCTTTCCCTTGTTTGGTAGTAAAACCTTCCTCCTCACAAGTACTGCAGCCACATTCACCATTATGGTGACTCATAGACAAAAGGTAAGCCTTTCCTTGCAAGTCTGTGCTTCCCAATGACAGCATCAGCTTTGGATGACATTTATCTGTCACAGTTAAACCTTCGTGCTTTAAAGTGATAAGGTCTTCAGTAAACACTTCAAAAAATGTTGAAAACCTTGGCTTTCCTTTCCCCTGCCACAGTCCCCAGAGAATCATATTTTTCTTTACAAACCGTTCGTTTGGGGGCAGTTCATTAATAGCAAGAAAAACTGGCCATATATTGACCTTTGAAGACTTGTACAAAGGAATTCCATCTGTATTGAAAAGCAAAGTTAAATTATCTTCATTGGTTAGAAATCCTCCACTTTGTTTATATTTCTTGTACTCTGTTCCATCGACAATGTCTCTGATATTTAGACAATTTGGTAACTTTTTGTACTGCTGGATTTTTGTCCATATACCACTGTGTTGCAGAAGTGTGCCCAACTGCTGCTCCATAGAAATAGTCACAAAATATAGGTTTTTCTCCTTTTTAGCCTGATTTCTTACATTTCCGCGATAGCGCAATCCAGAACATTGTTTTCCTTTGCCATCTGTTGTACTGCACTGGTAGATATTCTCATCTTTTGGAAAGATAGAGAAACACTTGCTGCAATAGTCATAGATATTTGTGAGACAGTCACCAAGTGTTTCTTTGATTTCACTGAGGGTCAAAGAGTGTAGATTGTTGTCTTTTGGGGCAATTAGTTTTAGAAGCTCTAAAAGGTCAACAGAAGCAGAACCATTCAATTTATGTTTTGCAATGTAAGACAGGATCAGTACACTAAGTTTTTCTTTTTCACTGAATTCCTTCACAGAGTCTGTAGGTGCCGTTTGCAATTGATCTTCATGATCATCGAAGTCTGAATCATCACTAGATGTTGCCTCTGTTTCAGATGAGCTGTAATCATTGTTACTTGATGAAGAGTCCGAGTCTGAACTAAACGAATCATCCATGCTAATAATATCTGTGTCCTTGCCTGGTGGATATTCAGAGTCGACATGTAGGTCATAATAAGAATCCTGACTGGCAAAGAAAGGTTCATCTTGACCTGAAACTTCTGAGAGTTCAGTTATTACAGGACGTTCTGTGATATCTTCAGTGGTTTGCAAATCTCTTTCTGTAAAATCTTTAGTGATGGCAGGTACAGGTGATTTGTTCTCAATAGCTGAACAGCTTGCGAAGTTTTGACTTGAATTTACCTGAGGATACGATTTAGAAGAGCACTGGCCGTGTTTTCACGAGCGGTTTTTCAGGTCGCTCAGCGAGTGACAAGCGGAAGTCCCGTGAAAACAGTTGTTTTTTCAACCCGCTTAAAGTTAAGCGAGTCGGCAAACTTCAGTGGAATTCTCATTAAATTTAAGCCACTAAACCAGGTAGCTTAAGCGAGTTGGTAATTAATTTCGGCCAATTAGGAGTCGTTTGTGGTTATTAACTTGACAGGGCTGTCAAATCGGAAATACAACACGCCTGCTATTTTTGATTCATTCCTGCGTGAAACTTCTGCGGCATTCAAAACAACATGGATAATCATAGAGCGAATACTTTTCCTTTTTATGATCCAAGAAGCGACCCATCAAATGATGCACTATCAAGCCATGCAAGGTGAGTTTCTTTCGCGTCCTTTAAACATTCGAGATGTAAAGCATTCAGCTAACGTAGCAAATTATACGCTTTAGGGAATCTCGTCGCTTCGTTATTCCTCC
>NC_133205.1:31114041-31279041 GCF_958299795.1 Porites lutea
GCTCTGTGCGGAGGTCCATGCCTTCCTTTTATATGCCATTATCGACAGCAAGGGTACCCCTTTTGTATACCAGAATCCTGGTTTTAATGATGGCTATTTTTGTCATATTTTAGGACATAATCATCAAGAACAAATTTTCCTCGACCAGCCGAGGTGATTTAGCAGATTTATCCTTCCCGAAAATTTTACCTACCGAGGTCCAAACACTTCACTACAAACTTCCACAAGATGTCACTGACGTCAGCGCGGTGTCAACCATTCCTTCTAGATCTGTTTGTGAGGTTATGCTGGATACACTGAGAGATGGAAAGTACCAAGCAGTCTCCTGTTCTCTGGGTACTTATACCAATTCCTCGTTGGATACTCTGCTGAACATCCATTCGCTGAGGGATATTTCCCAACAAGTGAAGCAGGAGAAAACCTGGCTAACTAAAACACCACCATTACCAAACCATCAATGCGCCCTTCCAGGATTTCTGGACGTTTATCAGAAACTGCTCTTTGGTAATGCTGATGACAAAGTTGTCATCAATACAGGCATATTAACGTCCGACTTGGCCAACCTTACGTCAAACAGGTGGTTGAATATTGCGATGATAAACGGGTTTATAGATCTTCTGAATGCTCACCACCATAACACTATGACGGCGGTATTCATGCTCAATGATTTACTAATGCTAAAGGATGTCGACCTACAAAGACATGCAAGGTCCGTTATGCGAGGTAAACAAATAAAGGCAATCGTTTTCATCATTAATGTGGCTGGTGGCATTAAAAAAACGGATGTGGCCACACCTAACAAGCTCGGACGCCATACGATAAAATGCACTGAGTTCTAATATTTATTTAATGTGTTCTCTTGTTGTTTTAGGAGGCATTAGTCAAGTCAATCGAAGACACCACAGATGGAAAGTCAGCAGTGGAGGCACTAGCCAAAAAGCTGTTTACACCCAATGAACTGCAGAGCTCTTCAGTCACTGGTTTTCAATGCAACAAAGCGTATGAATCACGACCAGGCCTGAGTCCATCAAGAAGGAGTCTTTTAGAAAGTTAGTTTAGATTTCTCTATATTTTTTCCCTTTTTTCAACATGCTTAATATACATGTAGCATTTTTTTGACCTGAGGAAGTCTTGTTGAGGTAACAAAATCCCAAAATTTGTTTGGTCATGCCAAACCACGGCTCATCTTACAATGTAACCAGCATCTGGTGTCACCATTTAAAATTGCTTCTATGTGGTGAACATTTTTCTGTTAATATCTTATTTCCCAGGATTAAGTACTTTGCAGTGAGATACTAGTCAAATTATTAATAGTCACTAAATAAATTTAATAATTAAATAGAGGTAACAAACATATCTACTACCATGCAGTTAACATGCATTAAATTAATTTCATTTGGCTGTTTCTATCTTACAGGTATTGTGTTAAAGAAAAATTTTCTGGCAGCAGCAAGGTCATCTGTTAGAAAGGACCTTGGCCTGGTTCTTAAGAAAGCGAGGGCAAGCAAAGAAAACAACAAGGCCAAATGTAAAGGACAACAACCCAGAAAGCTATGAATGAACACTCTTTTTTTCTCATAAATTATTATCTGTTTTAAATTTCTAAAGTTACTGTTTCATGATCAGGGCACTGACAAACAAAGATCACATGTACATGTAACATATATTTCTGATAATGATGTTTTACATGTTTCAATTGAATTTGAAATAAATACATATGGCATTAGGAAAATGAAAGTCATGACTGTTGTTTTTGTTGGGCATGGTTTTACTGTTGATGGAAGTTAATTTGTGAATAGTTACACATTTAAAAGCATCTGGAATAATGCTTGCAAAAGCTGGAATAATGCTGAAAAAATCTGGCATATGCTAGAAAAAGCTGGAATTGAATGCACTGTCTTCACTTGCTTACATTTAGGAGTGTGCAAGAATTTTCAAGAAAAATCTAGAAACTGACATTTTGTAATAAGCTGGAAAAAGCTGAAAAAAACCTGATTTATGCCAAATTTTGATTTCTGGAAAAAACTGACAGATTCTATCCTAATTAGCATGTTTCATTAACATTCTAGAAAATTCTAGAATTTTCCAGAAAAGAAAACTGGTATATTCTAGAAACTTCTAGAAATCTTTTCTGTAACATTTCTAGAAAAATTCTAGAAATTCCCAGAATATTCCAGATTTGTTTTACAAGGGTAGTTTGAGCGAGTGATAATGGACGAGACATAACATAAAAACAACTCACCAACCCGGCTTCACCCATTTTTATGTTTTATGTTATCAAAATAGATAAAATCGAACGTTTAATTACAGAAATCGATAGAATCGATAATCACAAAAAGTAGACCCATCGATTTGTCCCCAGTGAAAAAAAAGAAAAAATTAAATGCTCCCAAGAGTGTGTTACTGTTTAGTAGAGATGATTGTTCTTTTTATTCTGTAAGAACAGACTCAAATCCATGCGGCTTCTTCTGGTTCTTCGAATGAAACAGTCACCTTCTCTAATCCGTCTGCGGCTTCCTCTGGTTCTTCCAACGAAACACTCACCTTCTCCACTCCATCTGCGGCTTCTTCTGGTTCTTCGAATGAAATAGTCACCTTCTCCAGTCCATCTGCATCTTCTTCTGGTTCTTCAAATGAAATAGTCACCTTCTCCAGTCCATCTGCGTCTTCTTCCAGTTCTTCAAATGAAATAGTCACCTTCTCCAGTCCATCTGCGGCTTCTTCTGGTTCTTCAAATGAAACAGCTTTTACTACAACTTTTCAAGATTCGGAGGAGGCTGGGCGACGAGCAACTCTGCAACTCAAGATGCAGCTGTCATTTCCTTATGACATTCCAAAGGGAATTTTACGAAATATATTGCGTCTGGATACCCAGACTATTCTAAATGGCCTTGGTTGGGATGGCTGGCCTTCTGTTTACGAGCCAAAGGAAGAAATTTGTGCTTTGTGTGGAGTGTCACTGTCGAGTGCACGCCCTCATCCTGGCCAGAAAACAGGAGATGGTGGTTATCTTATCACCAATGCAGTGGCTTTCCAAAAGATTACAATATGGGTAAAGCACTGTCCTAAGTGTAAAGCATTAGTACAGGTGTTTCCATATGATTTAGGTAAGACATGGTTTGAAATCTGTGGATATCAATTTACGCTGGTTTTTTCAAAGCTCTTCTTATACCGTCTTCAAATATTGTAAACATGTGCCTTTATTAAATTTTAAAGTATTGTAGCTGTTGGTTTGTTTATTTTACAGTAATATATGTCATAATTAACAGAACGGCTTATCATTCTCGCCACAGCACAGAAGAAGTAACTAGAGTTGCTCATGTTAAAGCAACTAAGCATAAAGTAAACCCGGCAACTGATGAGGTTCGCGTGGAGAACCGAAACCATGGTCTTGCCTGATCACAAAGTGGCAATAACAGAACAGTCGCAAGACTGTTAAGCTTATTCGAAAGTCATCATCAAGGGAGGAACTACGCGCTCCAGACCAAAGACTCACATTAATAGAGAAACAATATGGAGTTAAAAAATTGATTGTTTTAGAGTAATCATGACTGAGTCACATCACAACTCTCCATAGTTGATGTAGCTTCAGTATTCTTTGAGATTTGGATCTGTAAATCACCATCCGTGAGAATTTTAACATCCTGCTAAAAACGCTAACGAGCTGGGCCCAGCGTGACAATGCATTGCAGAAAACCGTCACATTCACGGACAAAAAGAAAATCGCCTATAATTATTCAGATCCAGGAGGTACTTTGGAGAAATTTAGCAAACTAAAACCCTTTATTAGCCGCAATGAAGAACTTTACATTTCAAAAGAGGTCAAAGAAAAAATGCTCTTGCATCAGAGGGCAAATCATGCCGACCAGAAACAATGACCCAGAAAATCAATATGCGTGTCACGACCTCTAAGTGTGAAATAAGCAGCAAAAATCACATTTGATCAGTCAAAACGTTTTCCTCCAGAACATAATCTACCCGTCAGAGAAAAAGAAAACATTATTGGAACAAGCAGCATTTTGGCATGAGATAAAAGTCGTGTGTTGCCTACCAACCCCCTTTTTTACCCTATGTACGCTTTCCTTTTACCAGCCGACCTGCTTGGTTGGCTGTTGTCTAAGTGCCCAGATCTAGCACGCACACATCGTCCAGAGTACAAGCCCACTCAAAAAAATAAGCAACATCAATAACATTAAACATTATTTGCAGGTTGCATCAGTTGCCGATGGTGGTCTCCGTGTTGTAGTGTCACACCCTTATCCCGGTCAAGAGAGTGCATTATTGTCCCACAGCCAGCTTTAGATGGCCTTTTGACTGCTCTTCACATACAGCTCAGTCACCCTTTCGGTCACCGGTTGAAAATGGCCATTAAGCGCTATATATTTGCCCTCAATGTAGACAAGGCCGTCTTTCATGTCTTTCTCTGATGGATGCCACTTTCGCAGCGATTCCTAAGCTCTAAAACTGTATTAATTGACCAGTCCACTTCCCAACCACTTGATGCTATTGGTCGGTCCTTCACCACAGATGTCATAGAACATCCTATCTCATTTGCATCCAGACAGAGGCAGAGAGAAGCACTCGCCATGATCTTTGGTGTGCAAAAAACTCATCAATAATTGTAGGGCGGACCAAAGACACTAGAAACTGACCACGAGCCCCCAGAGTCCTTTTATGAAGACCTTATCATCAATGGCTGCAGCTTGAAGTCAGTGATGGGCACTAACATTAGCTGCATATGATTAAGCCTTTAGCGCTTGCCTAGTGGCCAATGCGAGTGTCAAAACTAGCGCGCAATTGGAATGCCTATTATCTCCGGTATGAAGTGTGGGATTAGCCCTGAATCCTCTTACTTAGCAATCACGCTCAACCTATATCTATCCTGATGTGACTGTACAATAAATCAGTTGACCTTAGGCGTTGCTCATGTAATCTTGCTGAATCATTAAATTGTATGTCCTTGAATATATACTTGGCCTCCACTCTTCATTTCACCTCCGATAATCACACATGGTGTCAGATGCGGGATGCTAGAGGAGGAAAAAGAGGTGCGGAAAAGAAATTTGTTTCGCCAATTTGTTTCACTAGCATGAATGACTTCCAATGCTCAACATCCAAACGCACAAATAATCGAGGAATCAAGCATGCCAGTCATGTCATCGCCCACAGCCGCAGTGGAAACAAGTTCTTCAACAGGCTCAATGCAGAAGGTATACCCACAAAGTGGAAGCGTGAAAATGGAGGCAACACATTTTCATATTTCTCCTCTGGCTAAGTTTGCTCCCAAAACATATGATTGGGACCACTGGATAAAGTGCTACGAGTTATTTGCTGCAGCTACAGAATGGGATGGGGTGTCAGATAAGGGGCGCATTGATATGCTTATTTACATACTGGGAAAAAATGCTGTCGACATTTATGACAGTTTTAAACTGTCAGGTGAAGACATCCAGTAGGCAAGTGTAAAACAAAAATTCAAGGATGATTCATTGATTCAAGTGTACTGTCATCAGTTTTTAAAATGTGGAGATATTTTCTCAGAGTATCTAAAATTCCCAACAAAAAAGATGCGTGAAGTGTGTCAAACCCCCAGAAAGGCAGATTCAAAAGAGTATGAGAAAACAAGATCGAGGAAATTCACTTCGACAAGGAAAGTTGGCCGGCCTTGTACTCCGCTACCTTGACTGATTTCCATATGGTGAACGTACAGAAGCTTAAAGATGTGCGTTAAGTGAGTGACTGTTACATGTACATGTATCTGTAAGTTTTGCCAAATATGGCACACTGAGTGCTTTGACCATATTTGGGCATGTGAGAGGAGCCCACGAGTTTGTTGAAGGCAACAGGAGTTTTTGGGGCTATGCTTAGCTTGCCCGCTTTGGGTTATGATTTTCCCCTCATTTATGGATTTATATGGACATTGTCTTCGGACAATTACATCTGTTGATGTTAGGAACTGAACTGGAGGCTGTGCCAGCGGATACAGTAAGCTTCGAACTCTGTATTTACTCGTATCTTAGAGCTAGTTGTGTTCACTCTGATCGTGTATGTAGATTATATTCGTTTATAATAAACGTGTTGCTGTTATTTGAATGTCGCTGGTCCCACTCGTTACAAATCTTGTTACACGTTCGTAACAGTGACCCTTTAGCGAAAGATGAAAGTCATCTTGTGAACATCATAACAAAAACAGTTATGCCAGGTTACATCAAGAAGGGAAGGCTAACACAAGATGAGATCGGTCAGGCGTTTTTTGGCACATTTGTTCAAGAAAAAAATGTTGAGACCCCATGAAAAAAGTGCATCTCAAGTCATGGAAGTTGGCTTGGCAAACAAAGAAAAACAAAACAGTTAGTAGTGTTGCACCCTTTAAGGATGACAGCTCTCTTTACACATTTCTTGGTCGTTATTCTCTCAAGGCACCTCACTCTCCAGACCCGTCCAGTTGGCCTGTGGTCATGTTTGATGCCATTGTAGCAGTTCAGTCAATGTGAAAGTCATCATAGGTAAGAAACAAGCATGACCTGGGAAGCCATTTCATAGAAGTTGTTGATGCTAAGTCTAACGTTGCCAACGAGGTTCATGTCGTATTTGACCGCTAATATATCCTCTACTCCAGGAAGAAACGTGCCAGAAACGTCTGGTTACAAACAGAGCAGTGATATACAAGATTACTGTCGATGCTGTTATTGGCAAGACAACTATGAAAGATCTTTTGAGCTGCAACCAGAATAAGGAGGCACGACTCATCGAGTGCTTAGTTTTGTGTCGTGACCATTTCCAGCATTTGTGGCATTAACATCATGGAAGCAAGTATCTCTAGCATCTACATCTCATGCAAGGTTGAAGAACTCTTCTTATTCTAGTGAAGGAAAGACAAAAGTTTCCAAGTACAGGCAAAGGAGCTCCTGGGTACCGACTCTCTATGGACGTTTCCAAACATTCAAATGGATGCCGGCTCCTGATTGGACACAAAAAATCCTTTGTATTATTGTGCCCAATCAGTGAACAGCATCCCCTGAGTTCTTTCCGTGTATTCGTACACAACAGCTATTTTCTTGCCTATACTTGTATGGTTTGTTCACCAAGGTTGTGCATACAAGGGAAACTAGGGAAAATAACCAATTCATCTCCCTGTATTCTACATTTTTAATACATTTCTGCATATCACATCTGGTGTGTGACCTCATTAATTATGGCGTATGTTTAAAGAGTGATCGTATCTGTCTCAAACAATCATCTTTAACGACCTAGGTTTGTTGAAGAAACTAGCAAAGGCTCCCACAGAAACTGCTTTGGGGAGAGCATTACAATCTCTACAGGAAAGTCAATACTGGAAGACCAACAGTGATCTGAGAGACTGGTTTGAAAAAAAGTGGCTTTGTGAGAACAGGGTAAATGAAAGGAAGATCTATTAATTATTTCATTGTTACAACTGTATAGACCAAAGCAAAATTCTTGCACCATTATTTTCATTCAAAAATCCGTGCTACGAATTATATTTTATTATGAAATTAACCACTACAAAAGAAGGCTTACATTATTATTTTAACATCCTTCTTCATAATATACCTCACTTATGCACTGTATTTTGTTCCTACTTATTAACCAAGAGATGGGTTTGGGCTTATCACAAAGATCAATTTAACGTGGCAATCAATACCAATAATGGCATCAAAAGACAGAACAGGTCATTCAAGTACGACTTCCTTGCTAACCAACGTGATACAAGCCTTTCAGGGATGCTCACAGTGTTGTGTAGCAGTATTGGACCACTGGGGAGTTGAAGCAGTATAACCAAGCACTTCCACAGTGGCTCCACAACCACCCACGCGCATTTGTTGACCGTGTCAGAATGCATCTGGACAGTTCTCTCAATGTAACCAAAGAAGATATCAAGTCCTTCCAGACGAAGTGCCAACATTTACAATTAAGACTGACAATCAGAAGTCAACATGCATACCCTTTTGTACCTGCCCAGACTGGACCCAGAACCACCTATCCTGCAAGCAAATATGTGCCATCTTTCGCAATTCTGCACCAGAGTACAGCTGGGACTCCTTTTCTTCACTTTACAGGCTGCACAAGTCCATATTTTTCAACTTAACAATGAGGAATCAGTCATGGGAAACAATATACCAATGTCCCAAACGTGTTAGGAAACGGTTGTATGCGAGTTGTTCTATTGCTTCTTTTGTTTCGTTGTTGTCTTTTCTACTCTTGGTTTTCTTCGCTTGCACATTGCCTATGTAAATCTATCGCAGCATTTGTTAGAAATCTATATCTAGCAAAGCAAAGTAACTAGATAACTGAGCTGTAATGCATTAAACAAAAAGCGACAATATTTTTTGTTGTATTGGTTATGGAAGAGGACATATTTCTCCATCTGTACCCTATACACTTGTTGTTAATAACAATACTACTACACTACCGATTCAATCAACAAGCACAACAAGTGGAAGAAACCTACGACCAGTACAATACAGCACTCCATAAACTTGCCAAAGGATGCGAATTCAACACCATGACTCCAGATGAAATGCTTAGAGTTCTTTTAATTTTCGGCATAAGTGACACAAAAGTGGGAGAAAGATTGCTCCAGGAGTCTGACCTCACTCCCACAAAGACCGATGACATGTGTCGCACCGCCAAGGGCATTCAAGCACAAATGAAAGTCATTGGCAATTCTTCTAAACAGGAAACCAATAAAGTAGATCATGAGCGCACCCTTACCATGCAAAAACCCAAGAAAACTGCGCAAAGAAGGCAACCACCAGGGCAGCAACATTGGAGAGAGTGTGAAAATTGTGGATATCAAGATCTGGAAAATTCAGAATCCGGTCCCATCATGGATAAGGAATGCCTAAAGTGTGGAAAACGGAACCACTTCATAGTGAAATGCAAATCCAAGGGAGTCAAAGCAGCTGGTTTAGATGATGGGCAATCCAGTGAAATATACCAAAAAGATGTAGCAGCCGTGAAACAACTGGTCACCCCGATTTACAACAATGAATCAGGGTGACCAGTTTATTCATGACAACAGAACCATCGCACCTGACAGCATACTCCACGTTGCATCGCAGTAGCCCTAAGGCCTAGGCTGATAGAGGCAATAGATGACCTAGCAGCACAAGGTGTGATAGCCCTGGTGGCCACACCCACCAAGTGGATAAGCTCCATTGTTGTAGCCTCAAAGAAGAATGTTTTGACCCCAAGGATCTGAATCGCACGATACAAAGAGAGAATTATCAGCTTCCGACAGTTAAAGATATTGCGACAGCCTCCATGGAACCAAGGTCTTCACAATAACGGATGTAAAAAATGGGTTCAGCCAAGAGATCAGTGCTTACAACAATGAGTCAAACTAAGAGGACCGCGCCTTGAGGTATTATCATCTAATATTCACTTGCTGTTGACTTGTAATGGCCAGTTGCTGGATACAATGCATGACAAAGAGGAAACCGCCAAGCGAGAAATGAATTTAAGACGGGAAATGTGAAAATAGAAAATCAAAGATAACAATTCTTGACATGCATTAAGCCCACTGTAGGAATATAAGGATACTTTAATCCCTAACCCCCTACCCTTCAATCCCACAGTTCTACGCCCCTTACACACAAGGTACAGGAAATTATGTGCATTGTTTCAAATAATCAAATACAAAGTAAAAAGAAATCTTATGGTGTATTCTTAGAAATATAATTTGGCCGGAAGGGCGAACATCTATTTTCTCTTTACCACCAGCGTATCCCCTTGTGTTTGCACTCATTAATGTCTATCGTTACATACTCACAAGATTGTTCGCGACCCAAAAAGACCCAAAAAGAGTATTGGACAAAATAAGGTCACAGTGGCGATTCAGAAAGCTTCCATCGATGTCCACAGAACGACCTGCAAGTCCACCCTCTGAAGTGGAGACCCTTGAGCAACGTATAGTGAGAGGACTGTCTGATGTGGGTGAAAGTTCAAGTGATATCATACAGCCCACTCTAGGAAGTAGTGTCAGTAATGTATTTTCAGACAGTGACCTACAGAAAATTCGAGTTTAATTCGCCGACATGATTAAAAAGTCATTTCCGATTAGGAAGAAATCAATAAAGGAAGCCCTCAAAAGGACGCCTGGGGAAAACAGCTGATCAAGAAAGTGTCCGTGGATACGATTGTAAATCGAATTAAATATGAAAGGCGCATGCACAGGAAATAAACTAGGCTGTTGCCAGCTGCCTATATAGAAAAATAGCAGAACAAATGCTACCTCGCACGTTTTTACACATTCCCCTATGTGCTTACTTCTATTTAAAGCAAGGTCTGCTAAGAAGCATAATCTGATCCAACATCATCCTAAGCATAGTGTTCACCCATGCAACACTGCTGGGTAAGTTGGACGAGCGTGTCATACCGGTTTACCAAGGCTTCACGTCATGATCGTCCGTTTGTTTGGTGTTTTTATAGGCTGTACGACCAAACCAATTTTGTTTATTTCATACTGATTTACCTGTTTATCAAAAATTCCTAAAATCATTTTCTCTCAGGAAAAAAAATATCGTAATTATCCCAGCAATATTAAACCTATCGCAGGAACAACGAAATTTGATACAAATGTCTTCTTTCTTAGGTAAAGGGCGAAGTTATATAAAAAAATGAAACCTTAAGAGACTTTGTTGGGAAAGGTAACTTAAGGAAAACTACATTTTATCCGTATAACACTCTTATCATTCGCCTGGCCCCAATTAAAGTGAAAAAACGTGACTGTTTAGCTGTACCCCACGAACTTGTTCTTGGTTTTTCAGTTATGCTACTAACTTCATGGATACTAGTTTATGCTTGCTAATACACCTTGTGAAAAATCCTTCCTTCGCGTACAACTATAAACTTAAGCTCACCAGTAAAACAGTGCAGACGACCAAGTTCTTCGTTACTTTGAAAAACTGTAATAAATAGGCGACTTTTGTCGCAAGACGATGAAGCCAGTGTCCAGGTGACCTAAAACATTTCACACAATGTAATGATTTTATGGTATCTCCAAAAATATAGTTAAAAATCAAGGACTGTTTGCTCATTTCGCAAAAACAAGACGTCGAACCAAGTAACCACTGTTTTGGTTGTATAGGCAAATAATTTCATAAAACAATATGAATACGGGCACTTTGAAGGCACTTTTTTTAATAGAACAGTGAAAATGTTTCCCCTCATTTTTCAGGTATTTATAATGAACATTGCCGTTCCATGTTATATAATGCACTTGTGCAAACAACTCAGCAGGGGCTACCCAAACATCATTATCAATAACTGGGCAAAGGCCCTTTTGTAAATTTAATTAAAGTTGTTTGTTAAAAGTGCCTTTCATGAAAATTGCCTTATATAACCAATGCTTCTAAAACTCCGTTGCTCCGTTAACTCACTCTTAAGTATTAAATTTCAAAGTGTCGGTAGCCCTGGTTGAGTTGGTTGCAATGTAATAAAAGTAATCGAATTCTCAAATTTAGGCATAAATACGTTGGGTTTCAAAATATCTGATAGTGATACGGCTGTAAGGGCCCCCTTGATTGATAAACTGTTTTATATCATTATTGAAAATTCTATGCTACAATGCTATTATTCACACAAGTTTCTATTTAGACTAGTAGACTTTGCATTTATACACTAAGTCAGCTGACTAAGTTGCACCGTTTGAATACTATAATATTTATGAATAGTTCATCTTAGTATTGCCCTATGCTGTAATTCGCAATCTCAACTATATCTAGAGTTTTGTCCATGTTGTGTTAAAAAGTAAATTTATTCAAGTTACGTTTTTACATTCTGCTCTCTCTAAGCCGTTATGTGGCATAATTTGAAGTTTGAAAGACGAACAATAAACTGAAATGTTGTTGTAAATGGACGACATGCCTCGATCCCCGTTGGTCTTTTCTTTATTCACATTCCTTAGGAAGGTGGAAACATGCTTTCAGTTAACTCATTCAAGAACCACCTGTAACTTCTTGCACGGGTCTATGCCCCTTGTACTGCTTGTGTTGTCATTAGTTTTAAGGATCACAGAAATTTTTGACAGGGGGAAGAGATCCTTTGAAACCAAAACCAGATGAGCACTATTCAATCAAACAAGCTAAGCAGGAGAGGAACGCAATTTTTTTTTGTCCCGCTACCCATCAGGCTTCAGTTGTTCTAACGTCGAATAGCACTATCCAATTAATAAATCCAGATAAGTACTAGGGAAACCAATTCCGTTAAGCAGTGGATAGAGATTTATTCAGTGGATAGCATTATCCACCCGTTGAGCAACTGGGACCAGCACTGCATTCCATCTAATCCTACCTTCCCAAATAAATTTTCTTACAAGTTCCGCAAACGAGAAAACGGGAGAAGAAAAGCAAACAAAGGGAGGATGACCCAACCCCAACATTTTGCTTTTTACGAATGCCTGGACCTTGAAAGCTGACATTTAGCATCCAGAACAAAAGGCTGCGAACTACAGCGTTTAGGTGATTTTAGTTTCGTTCGGGCTAACTGATATAGACGTCTATATTTTTGTCTTGGATAAAACAGTGATAAAGCAACAGGATTTGCCTGTCGTCCCTTTTTTATATGAAACGTTTCGCCAGAAAAAATGAACTTGCCCACTAGCTTTAAAACTGAAGGTGCCTTTGACAAAGATTCCATGAGCAAATGGGTTAAAAACAATTGTTAAAATAGATCATATTGGTTGGGCGTTGAGTGAAAACTGACTATTTTTTTTGCTACCTACTTTAACATTTCATTTCCTTTTCTGTATGTTATGCGGCAAAAATGTGATTGGCTTTAGTTGCGTCGGATGGACTAGTCTCGTAAAAGACAAAAGATTTTTTTTTAATAAACCTCAGTGAGTAATTACACAAAACCGAAGCAATTCAGGCTTCTCAGGATGTCCAGTCACCAAAAAACATAACCTGACTCATCGTGCTTTCTAGATTGTCAATGTTCATTTTTCAGACGTCTATAAAAGATATGGAAACAAATAATTTATATTGAATAAATTTTGACATTAAGAATAATTTTCACTCATTTAAATAGCACAGGGTTCTCATTAGGTGGTAACTAGGTGGACTTCACCTTTAAGAAGAAAGTGACAAAAGTTTCCTGTACTGGCTATGTTAAAAAAGTGCCCCATTGTTACAAATGTTCCCTATAAAGTGACAAAAGTTCCCTATTAAAGTTAAAAAAGTGCCCCATTACAAAAATTCCCTATAAACGTGCAAAAGTTCCCTATCAATGTTACAAAAGTTCCCCATCAATGTTACAAAAGTTCCCCATGTTACCGAAGTGCCCTTTTTTCGTGACAAAAGTGCCGGTTCTTTTGGCTCTCTCTCTCTCCCTCTCTCTTGCAGCTTACTCTTCTATTTCACCATTTTTGCTCTGCTTCCATTTATGCAGTTCTTAACAGTCTATCTTTTTCTTGTTCTCCTCTTTGTAATACTCAGCCTTTTACTCTCTCTATTCTGACCAATGAAATTGTTTTTACAGCTACAAAGTGATTGTTCATTAATTCAAATAATTTTTAACGAAAATGACAAGGTGCACTGGCAAAAAATAAATGAAATGTAATTTTCTTTCATTTTGGTTGCCAGAAGGGATTGAGATTTTGTTGATGTGATGTTCCTAACGGTTAAAATTCTTAACTTTTCTTAAAATTATTTTAGTTTCCATTCGATTTTAGGATATCTTTAATAAAGATAACTAATTAGAGCTTATTGCAGCCCTCATTTTACCATATATACTCAGTTCTGTTGGCTACAAATACAAATAGCTGCCTGTATTCAGTGTATGACACAGGACATTGCATGACTGTTCTTATGCAAGAGTGGCCTTTTTATTTAGATCAGGGCTGTAACCCGTAACACCTGTTACAGCTGCGCTCAGTCGGTGTTACAGGTAATGGTTGCTGCGTAATGAATATTCACAGGGCAAAATAAATTGAAATTTTACCTTCTAAAAGAAATATAATTGTTGCCTTGTGTTGCCTGGGTTACTGATTCTAAAAACGTGTGGTTAGTTATCTTTTTGCATGGTGGAAGCTGATCTTTATTCATGATTTCACCATGAACAAAAGGAAGGAACCCGCATCAAGGCAACCTGGAATCGACAGTCCCAATGGACCGAAGCAAATGGAGGTGATAAAGCAGCCTGCCAGCAAAGACCTGTGAAAATGGCTTCAGTTTCTTCAGCCGTACACATTCAGCCTGTCACATCCACAGTAGACACAAACGTTATGCTGCATTATTACTGCCCCAGAGTGCAGGAAAATGCTCCCACACCTCCCTAGAAGCTCAGGCCCTTGGGGCCTTCATTTACATGGCCTTTGCCCATGTGTTTATATGTTACGGCTGAAATCTTAGATGCTTCAAAACTTAATGACAGCCCTGTAGATTACCACAAGAACTGACCTCGGATTTATAGTTTATAGCTGTATGTAATGCTAAGTTATACTTATATCCATCATACCAGTTTAGTGCTCTCTTGTTTTAGCCTTGCATGCTCATGCTGTACTTCTCTTATAGTAGCTTAATACACATCAGTTGTTTATATTTTCACCTTTAGTATGCCTCGTTGTCTATCAAACTGCCGCAACCGTTCTGTCAGTATGGATCCCACAAATCTTTCATTCACCGAACTGAAAACGCTTCTAAGGAACCCATTGATTCCTTTGGCCTTTGCCCATGATTTTGTTACCACTGGCACTGGCACTGGCACTCTCAGGAGTCACCAGTCACCTTTCAAAAATATTGTAAGGAAATCATGCAGGTGCCTTCACCTAACCTACCATGCTGCCACAAGACATACTGCCTGTATGCAGCATACCTAAAATTCCCATTGCTTCAGGGACGCTCTACAACAAGGGCAGTCTCCTTGCATTGCACAGCTGTGTCAAGGATATTGCTTGTTACTACGAAAGGCTGACTCGTTCTTCTGCAGCACTAATATCCACACTTGCATCAAAATGGCAAATAATCGCCTCGTAAATCTGGATACAGGTCATCTTCAACTTCCCTCGTTGCAATTCACCATTGGCTATGTCTGTGTAAACTACGGGGTGAAAACATCACAACACATAGAGAGGGCAAAAAAGAGGGGGGGAAAGGTACAGGAAAATCAGAAATTGCAGGTGTAATAAACAGTCATAATAACTAAAAAGATCAAAGGTCAGCCGAAGAGTGCTTCGACAAGTGGTTTCAGTACTTAACTGCAGAAGGAGTACAGAGGGCCTGGTATTGGTCTAGATGACCAGATTTTGTAGGCATAAGAAGTCACCACTTCCAATGACATCAGTGCAAAACCAAGGGATTTCTCTTAAAAACAGAATCAGAGATACTAATGAAATCTCCAGCGTGTGTAAGAATTATTCCATGTGACTGGCCAAAGTAGTCAGCTGTCAAGTCGTCCACTGCCAAGAAAAACGAGAACCTTTTAGTGTCTATGACGATTCCTTACACAATCTGAAGTGTTTGCAAACGGACACCGCTAATCCCCCCCCCCCCCCCCCCGAGATTAAAAAGCTTCAGTTTGATCAGCCACATCCCTTCGAAAAAAAGGAAACAGACCAGTATAGATTTAATGTAAGTCGATGACACCATCAAAGAGGCAAAAGATTAGCCTTCCCGTCAAGCCGATAAAGTCCACCCTTTGCTGGAGGAGGCTGAGAAGCTTTGTCAGAGAGGCAGAAACAGATTCTTTTGGCCAATTAGTTTGACTTTGGGTGGTCATTAATACGAGAATATAAGCGAAACGATCTTGTGGAACGATCGGGTAGAAGCCAGAGGAGGCCAAACAAAGCTAAGGGTCAAGGCCAACATACAACAGAAGGGAGCACTCTGTGTCAAAGACATTGGAGAGCACAGCGTCCTAATACTACAAAGCTTCCCAACAGTCAATGACTAGCTGCCACCCTGCTGCAAGAGCTAGGATGGGACAGGATTTCTATACGCAAAATTAACCTCCTCACTATAGAAATATTTAAGGTTCACAACAATATGGCACCTGAATACCTATGCCAAAAAGTTTTGAAAATGAGGTCCACTTGTGATACTATGGGTTCCTCTTCTCTTTAAATTGCCTCTTCCCAAAACCAATAATGGCAAAAACGGATTTTTGGCAATAGGGGCGCATTTAATTGGAATAAATTACGCAAGGACTGCGCAAATGCAAGTCAGTGAACCTATTCAAACCTAAATTGGACTGCTGGCTTCACAGCTTCTTTGATTCCTCACTATAATCCTAATTTAGAACATTTCATCAAAGGGTAATACCTAGTTCTACATATATTTTTTTTTCTTTTGACAACTAGAAACACCTCGCACCTCTGATGGATATGTATAGATTTTTTAACATGGCTTTTATGTAAATCAGCTTTAGCTGATAGAACTACCGTGACTATCTATCTTTCCCAGAGCAGTTTCAAGGTGCGGTCAATTCTATTATTGTTTGAAATAGTCCTAGTGACATTTTTGACAATGATCTTTCAGACTCAGATCATTTAGATAAGGCAGTCGAAATAAAGTCACTGTTAAATTGTGAGTTTAAAACAGTCAAAATAAACCTAATGGTTTTTTGATTCATTTTGTTCTGCGTAGTGGAGCCGAAATTAAAAGTTTGGGCACACCCCCTCAGAGAATTTTGTATCAGCGTATTTGGAAATCTACATCTTTCTGGCTGAAATTTAAGTACTCTGGTAAGTTAAGCTTTTTTTAGCCAGCAAATTGCTGGTAAGTGGAAATGTTATTTCACTCTTTTTGTTGATAGAAAAAATTAGGTAGCCATGCCATCCAGTTCGAATATTGGATTTTATTCATGGAACCTGTTTGTTTTATGTTGTATTTGGCTGTATTTTTCTTTTCTTTTTCTTGTGGTTAATGTTTGAGCTGGAAGGGTCAAATGGAGAAGAATAGGCTTGAAGAGGTAGCTTGCAAGCATTCTGTTTTCATGCAAAGTTTTCATCCAACTCGTTTCGCGCTACGTTGTCAATTATCTATTTTCCACCCTACTCTAATCTGCATCTGGTGTCTCTGAAACGGTTTTTGATGACTTTGCTTCATACATGGAGATTATCATTCTAACACCAGAACTGCTTATCATTACGAGTGACTTTAATATACATGTTAATAATACGAACGATTCTGATGCTTGTGTATTTTTGGATTTGCTGGTGTCGCTTGGCCTAAAACAATATGTCATTGGTACTACCCATGAGGGTGACCACACTCTGGACTTGGTGATCACCAGGCAATATGATCAGGTTATTAAGTCTGCCCTGATGATTGATCGGTTTATCTCTGACCATGCCGCAGTACTGTGTCAACTTGATTCAGTGAAACCCTGTACAGCTGTTAAGGAAATCAGTTACAGGCAGCTGAAATCTATTGACATGGATGCACTCAGAGCTGATTTAACAACGTCTGAATTGTGTACCAATGTTTTTACGGATTTGGATATGATGGTCTCCTGCTACAACTCCACACCGTCGTCGTTACTTGATAAATATGCCCCTCTGAGAACTAAGTCTGTCGCTAATAGGAAGCGTGTGCCTTGGATTAACCTCAAAACCTCTTTCTAAATTTAATATTTCTTAATTCTCGGAAAGGGCTGGGGCTGAGCAGTTTATGGAGCATCTGACTGCCAACAATTTACATTCTCAGCTTCAATCGGCATACAAACAGCAATACAGCACGGAGATGGCCTTACTTAAAGTTAAGAATGATATTTTGATGTCTATGGATGAGCAACATGTCACCTTCCTTGTATTATTAAAATTAAGTGCAGCTTTTGACACGATACATCATGATAAGCTGATTGGTCGCCTTGAGTCTGATTTGGGAATAACTGACAATGCGCTTGCCTGGTTTAAATCGTATCTATCTGACTGGTTCCAGCGTGTCTCTGTAAATGGTAGTCTCTCAGATCAGTTTCCTTTAAAACAAGGTGTTCCTCAAGGATCATGTTTGGGCCCCTTGCTTTTCACTATCTACACGCGCAAACTGTTTCAGATCGTTGAACGCCACCTCCCACAAGTTCACTTCTACGCAGATGATACTCAGTTGTATGTACCATTCAGCCCCAATCGATCTGCGAATGTTGCTTTTGCCATCAAGTCTATGACTGACTGTATCAGTGACATTAGGAGTTGGATGATTTCAGATAATCTTATGTTAAACAATGATAAAACAGAATTTTTAATTATAGGTACTAGGCAGCAGCTGGCCAAGGTTAACATCAATTGCATTAGAGTTGGGTCGACTGATGTTTGTCCTGTAACAGTAGCTAGAAACCTAGGCTCATGGTTTGATGAGCAACTCACTAAGTCAACTCATATTAGCAAGTTATGTGGTGTTGCCATTTACCATTTGCATAATATCAAACGCATTTGCAAGTATTTGTCTCGAGAATCAACGGAAATGCTTGTCCATGCATTTATTACATCTCGTTTTGATTATTGTAACAGTCTTTTGTATGGGCTGCCCAACTACCAGCTTAACAAATTGCAGCGAGTTTTGAATGCCTCAGCCAGGCTGCTTTGTAATGCACCTAGGTTTTGCCACATCTCACCCCTTCTTCGTGGTCAGCATTAGCTTCCTGTTAAAACCCGGATAGAATTTAAGATACTGCTTATTACGTTCAAAGCAATTCACGGCCTTGTCCCTAAATATCTATGCGATTTACTAACATTTACTAACAATCGTCCTTATATAACCTTAGATCTTCAGATAGTAATTTACTTTCTATGCCAGCTGTTCGATCGAAGACGTTAGGTGATAGAGCTTTTATGGTAGCAGCGCCAAGGCTCTGGAACTCTCTTCCAAAAGAACTTTGTGCGATTACTAATGTGAACAGTTTTAAGGCGCATATTAAGAATTATCTTTTTAAAACTTTATATTGATGAGCGATTTTATATTCAGTTCTTACTTGCATGCATATATATATTCTTTTTATTTTTTATTTTTTAATGCATTATCTTTTATTTGTTTGTTTTAAAGTAATGCAGTTGTAATGCGCAGCTGATCATTCTCATGTTAAGCTGCGCACAATAAGTTCATAAATTATTAAATTATTAAGTGATTTGTGGCCTCGTCCAGGTCTTGTTAAATAAAGATACCAAGGACCTCGCCAAATGCAATGCTAAATTCTGCCACAAGTGCTACAAGCTTGTATCAAGAGAACACCAGTTGCTACAGCATCAAAGTTGCATACCAAACACTGTGACAGCATCCATACAAAATGAAACCTCAATGCAAGGGGCAGTTTCAGGTACAACACAACCCCTTCCACCAGTGACACCCCCACCAGCACCTCCAGACAAATCCCTCGTGGTAGAGACTGATGATGACTTAGCTTTTAAAAATCATTGAAATGCTCTCGCGAAAAAGCAGAAGTATCAGTCCATGCTTAAAGAGAGGCCCTAAGAATACATATTACAATGCTGTCATCAAACCAGCTGTCTTATAACGGCTTTAACATTTGGACAACCGCATCTAAGGAAAACCTGAACAACATTTTTTGACTACAGAAAAGAGGATCATCTTGGACACAAAACAATGCTCATTTTCATTGTCCTTGTTCAACACGTTAAATTTGCTTCCTTTCTATCAAGACGCATACATCAACAGATGCACATTGATTCTCAACAGAACACAAAACACCTGAATACCAGGAAAATCTATGCTTCAACTGAATTCTGATATCTACTCCATAAATACACGTTTCAGCAAACTGAACCTATGCTGCCCCATATACAACAACTACTGAAGGTGACGAATATTCTCAGTTAGATCAATTGACGACTGGAATAACATGGAGAAAGCGCTCATAAACTCTGACGACACAAAAAGTTTCGGAGTCTAAAAAACACTTTTTTAGAAAGACAAAGCAAGTAACAAATTTGGCACGCCATTTAAGATTATTTATTAATTAAAATAAACTATTGTTTATTAATTTACCTATTAGAATAACACTTAATGGTACTGTATATATTATAGAGAGAGAGATATTTTCTGAACTGGTTAGAATAATTATTGTAGAGTGCCCAACTTTTCAGGAGCAATAAAAAAAAAAAAAGAAAAGCAAGAGAAAAAGGCAGATAACATGGTACAACCCAAGACTGTGCTCTTAGAAAAATTGAGGGGAGCCCAGTGCACTGAAACTGTAAAATCCAGGGTGCCCAGCATATGATTTGTACGAAAAATCTGAGATTTTCTAGTTGCCCAAGAGCGAAAGTTTGGCACCAGGGATCACCGGGCTTTGCTAGAGCACAGCCCTGCAACCCTTCGTGGGACTCAAATGTTAAAACAAATCTAGGGAGAAAATCTTTGGGCATCATCATTAAATGCTTTCCAAAATACCACCCACTACACAAGATCTTCAACAGACACACACTAAAAGTACTCTTGCATGCCAAACATGAAGCCCATTCTATCATCCCACAATAAAAAGATCCTCTCATTAAACGCTGCTGTAACATCATCTAGAGAACAATCTGCACAACCATCAAAGACGTGCAACTGCCGGAAAAAACCGGAATGTCCCCTAGAAGGTAATTGCCTGCAACAAAATGTGATTTACCAAGCAACTGTAACAGGGACAACAACGGATTCATACATTGGACTAGCCACTAACTTCAAAGAATGGTACAGAAACCACTTGACATCCTTTTGACATGCGAACAGAAGAAACGAGACTGAACAAGTTCTTCGCAACCAATCACAGAACCCACTAATCCAACCGTCCATGAATTTCGAATTTCCACCTGAAAACCAAAATCTGTTTTCAGAATTTTTAGTCTGATGATTCCTTAGTGCGCGAAACTCCAAGTTACAACTCCTTTACTGTTTGTGTTTGTTATTGGAAGGATGTCAACTGCGGTACTACTCAAGGAAGCGTCAGCGGCCTGTATTTGTTTAACCTGTTCTTAAACGATCTTGACGTTGCTCAGTACTGCCAGGATAGCGATCTTACAAAGTATGCAGACGACACTTCTATTCTTGTGACTGTGCGTAAGAATGGTGTAGATGAATCACAAAAGGTACTGAATGCATTTTTGGAGTGGACAGAGGTTAATGATATGAGCTGTAACACAAGCAAATGCAAAGAACTCTGTATGGCTAAAAAAGGTGTCACACCTAACTTTCCCCCTCTATGTGGCATAGAACAGAGTGACAGTTTCACTCTATTAGGTGTCACATTAAAAAACGACTGTAAGTTTTCATCTCATGTTAAGGGAAAACTTCGGAAAGCAAACAAGTGTTTGTACATTTTAACATCACTAAGAAAAGATGGATACACGCAGGTAGAGATAGATCATCTCTTTAAGGCTATTGTTCTGCCAAAGGTCACATACGTACTCCTAGTATACGGAACCAGCCAGGTAGATTCAAACTCCATACAATGCTTTTTAAAAAGGTGCAATAAGCAACGTTACACTTCTGCGTTAATTAATATCTATGACCTTTTAGAGAAGTGTGACCGCAGGTTGTTCACCAAAATTAAGAACAATGTTAACCACATCCATTATATCCCCTTTTGCCGAAAGTCAAAGAGTCATCCAAGAGGTTAAGATCACAAACAAGTCAATTACCACGGATTAATACAGAACGTTTTAAGAATTGCTATTTTAATAGGATAAGGTTTCAATACAACTTGGCAATTTAACAATATAGATATCCAATGTTCTATCGATTTTATATAACAATTTTATTGTACATGATCTGTGCGATTTTCATGATTTGTATACCTTTACCCTCTGTGATGTTTGTTACGTATTTTAACGGACAAAATAAAGACATCTATTATTATTATTACATTTGTTATTGTTAACTTCTATCTTTTTCATTTGCATTTCGCTCTGCATATTTTTATGCACTGAGCACTCCTAGGATAAGTGAAGCTACATAAGTAGATGTTTTTGTTCATTTTATACTTATTTATATATATATATAATCAATAGTTATTTCTATTTTATTTTTGCATTTTATAGTATTTCTAGTGTAGGTAATTGCTCAACTTTATATCCCAAGTTTCATTTCATAGAGGGTTTCACTACTGTCATGTGCTCCCCTCTTAAAATAAAGTTTTTTGATTGATTGAAGCAGTTGTTACTGGCGTAGAAGAAAATCATTTCATGAATTTGGAAGCTAAGGGTTCTTTCAAAACAAATCAAAGATGACTGTTCCATTTTTATCATGAAGGAAAACAACAATGAAGGAGACTCGGATGCCCTCATGCTCAATTAATACTAATGGCATCAACTGTAATAAGCCTTACATGGCTGCCAGTATTACTGTAAAATGTGTCTTTTTGGTGTGAAAAGTAAGTTAATTTAGTTTCGTCCACTCTGAGGTCTGAGTTCCAGTTCTAGGACATTGGGTAAATTATTCATATATATTTAAAAAAACTAGTGGGCCCAGGATAGAGCCCTGTGCAACTCCGACAGATAGGGCAGCTTTGTCAGACTGGGCACTGCCAGAGTCGGTAGGTTCACACGTACTGTACCAAATGGGAGTCTTTTCGATTCACCTTGCAGGTCTGGAATCTATTTACCCAGGAATATGAAAGTAGAGCCTGATCTCAGCTTAGTGCGGGACACTAAGCATATGATACAAGTGTTAGCAAAGTCTAGAAATCGCTGTAAGTTTATTCAGGTTTTACTTCAGTGCATGGTTTTTACATTTTTATACATTTCCAGGCATGTTATGTCACTTATCATCCAAGCGAAAGCTTCAATAAGTTTTAAACTCCAGTGGTAATTTCAGCGGTTTAATTATTTTCTATTGCATATCAACGGCCTTTGGTCATTAGACACAATTGAATATTCGATTGAATTTAAATAAGATTTGATGGACACTAGCCAAAGTAATAGAAACCGTGGCAAAAAAAGTGGATGTGTCTGTGAGAGTCCAATGGCCGTCAAAGGAAGCCAAAAGAAAACTTCCGCAAGACTTAGAATCCCTTGGTAAAATGCTCGTTCGTGGAACATACAGGAAAATCGCCCACACCACATGGAAAAATTCTTCCGTCTGAAAGAAATTACGGAGTTAATGCGAAAGGACATCGGGACAGAGGCTTCTCACCTTTGTTCGAAGAAAGAACCGAGCAGTCTTCGAAAGACAAACAAAGAGAGTATGTCGTATTTTACTATGGAAAAAGCATCGGAGGAAATCAAGGAGAGAGCGCCTCTGTTTTATTCACTTCTCTTGGTAGCATGCATTAACTCCAAAAGCAGAGCCAAACAAGAATGCACGACCAATTTTGGAGCAGTGGCTATGGCAGCCGCAGTTTGTCTACGAAACCGATCTAAGTATATGATTGCTGCACAACTATAGCTGACAATCTCCCTGTACCATTCCAACTGGCTGGTAAGGGTTTTAACTTTCTATAACCATTAAGTCTCTTAGCAAAGAAAGATTAAGCTTAAGCTTATATACAGTTCCTTAAATACAAGTTGACACAAATAACCCTGAGGAAACATAAAAATAGATGTCTGTCTGATTAGTTTATTTATACTCATAAGCTATCAGCTGGTCACTAGAGTGTATTGATATTGTGAGAGGAGGTCATAAATCTGGCATATTTGGTAGTTGAAGGGTTCACGGTATTAAACTATAGACAATAAAGACCTGAAGAGTCCCTCCCCTCAAACAAAGAAAGAAATAATGAAACCTATTCTGTGCCTAAAACAACAACGGAAATGTTACTAGATGTTACTATAGATGTTGTTCACCAAAATACCTCCCATCAGCATAAATTGTAACATCATCCACAGAGAATAACTTCTCACAACATTCAATGACCTGGTTGACATGAAAAGCATTGAATTCCAGAAGAAAGGTTGGACATGTGACCCCGCTTTGCCATTTCACGTTGGAATTCGAGAAGCTTCTTCCTTAAAGTGTCTCTGTCTTGTCGTGTTACAGTCCACACAATTTCAAGGCTGTCACAGTCACTAGTAGGACCTGTCGAGAGCTTAGGCAGACTGGGTCTGTCTTTACAGCGGCTCCAAAACTCACCACAGTTCTCACTACTACATTTGCATCCACCACCACAAATATCACAACAGTCATGAGACGTTACATTTGGGTCTGAACTCCCAGAACTTTCTTTGGAACCAAACTTTTCCATTAGCCACCTTCTGCAGCACTGTTCAATTTGTAGATACTGCTTCATGTCAGCATCGCAGTGACTACTCAGCAGACCGTTGTACAGTAATACACACGAACTAGGGAGGCCATCTCTGCCAGCTCTTCCACACTCTTGTACATACAATTCAACTGATTTTGATGGGCCAAAATGGATCACCCGTCTTACTTTTTTACAATTGACCCCCATGCCAAAAGCAACAGAGCATATCAAAACACGCACATTCCCCTCATCCAAAGCCATAGATTTTGAAATGTGATCTTTTACAGACCCAGGGGTACCGGCATGATACATTTCAACGATTCAATTTTTGGGCAAAGTACTTGTGTGGTACAGGTGCATTCCCAGGTATACCTCAAACACACGGAAGATCACAGAACATTGTTTTCGTGTCTGACAGTAAATTAATGTTCTGGCTGTCTCAATGTTCAGTTCCTTTACTTCACTAATCAAAGATGAAAAAGCTAACTCGATCTCATCATTCTTGTCAAGGTATGACATTCCACAAAATAAGTTCGGCCCATCTGGGCTCTGCTCAATCAGCTGGAGATCTTTTTCACATATACGGAGTGTATGCAGTATTTGCTGCTTGGTAGCCTTTGTTACAGTTCCTGTAAGGACCATGATTTGACACTCTTGAGGAATTAGGGACCTTAATTCTCCCAGGCATCCATACCACTTTCTGAAAGGAACTTTGTTCTTGGCCCCAGGTAATCCCCCGTAAAACAAAGAGAATTAGTCTTAAAAGGATAATAATTATTTTCACATATTTCAAAGTTCTCATTTACAGTGTAATAATGCAATTCATGCATCTCGGTTAAGTTGTATAATACCTGCAGTGATCAGTACTCTTTTAAGGGATATTAACTTAGCTAACAATTAAATGCCAGACATTTTCATTTATTAGTACCGACTAATGTTGAAAAAAAAAGCTACAGAATTTGGTCACCTCCATGGTGTTTTATTAAACCATCGCAGACTTTGCCGCCAAATGTGCGGACAGAATGCAAGCGCAGTTTCTACTTTCGCTGACGTAACTGTATTAATCTAACAGTAAGCTTCGTGTGTAAAGCAGACTACGTGTAAATTTCATAGTACTAGCAACTCAACTCTAAGGAGATAAAAGGTGTGAATAATTCAGTGACAAGGTCCTAGATTTATTCTCGTTGTTCTGCGTTAGAAAGAGAAATTTACCTACCACTGTGTTATACAATGAGCCTCGTCAATTGCCACTCCAATCAACATTTCAGAAAAGCTTTCGCTTTTGAAGATGCCCCTCCACGGAGCAGTCGACAACAAACACTTGGGCAAACCAAATACTACGTGAAAATTCCCGTTTAAAACCTGCTGAATAATTTCCCGATCCTCCACATCGGTGATGGCAATAGCTGGAATACAAATGCTGTTCAAGTTTTGCACTCGGTCCTCCATCAAAGACCGCAGAGGTGAAATCACCACAATAACACTTGAACCGCGATGCTTACCAGAAACAATGTCTGTGACAATGGGCAAACTTTGAAAAATTAGCGACTTTCCAAAGTCCGTGGGCAAATTTACAAATACTTTTTACCCCTTAAAAAAGCTTTGATAGCTTCTTGTTAATCTGGAAGCAGATCGGTCAATTCAAACTGTGCTTTGACTGCCTCAAAGGCTTCTTTCCACTTCTCTTCGCTAGCCGCGGCCATTCTCTTTCACGTTCGCTTTTCTGCTCCTTCTGTTCGATTCCAGTCCAAACCCCATAGGAAATTCTCTCAGCCAATCGGAGGCGATCACGACAAACAAAACAAAGGTCTTTTGTGACTGGCCAATCGTGGTGCATACTCAAATCTGGGTACACAGCTGGAAGTCCAGAACAAGGATTTTGGCACTGTTTACCAGACGGAGTTAACCAGAGTTTAATTTCGTCTGCGCGCAGGCTAATGTAGACATGACTGTAAACACGCATTACTTGTGTCACGCATCACTGTTCCAATGTATCTTTGCCGGCGAATACAGCCATCTCCATGCTCCTCACCATTCACAGCTAATTGTTTATAAGCAGATGTGAATAAAATCGTTGCATTAAATATGAGTCTTGTTTATTGTGTTGTTCAATTCAGTTTTCATGATCAGCAGTGATATCCTTTATGAAAGGGCTTACACAATAATGAAAACTGTTTTCATCAATCACATCTTTGCCCACATTTCCTAGCTAGTTTTAGATGTCACATAGCATTAATGACAAAGTCTTCAAGTATTGGTTGAGGGGAGAAACCAGGACCAAAAATTTCAGGGTTGACCTCAGATTGACCATCGTTATCAACAGAAGGTCAAAACAATCTAATTTGGCACTCTGATTATACCTCTTTCACACAAAACCAACCACCCCTTTGCCCTTATTTGACTCTAATATATATTGTATATTAGAATCTTTTTAACGAATTATCTTAATGATATTTCGTGTTTTACATCTTTTAATCTTTTAATTGAAAATAGTTTTCTATTTATATTATTACCTGTATTAGTGTAATGTTTATATGTTTAGTGTGTTTTTGTGCGTTGTTGCTCAGGGCTCCCATTGATAACAGACAGCTTTTTGCGTCTGAAGGGGCTACCCTGAGCGGTATAAATTAATAAAGGTTCTTCTTCTTCTTCTTCTTTGTCACAGAATAATTCTGTACATTAATTAACTTTCACATTTTCACGCTATTGTCATTTTGTTTATAATTTCTTGTGTTTAGTATTAACATGTTATTGCAATGAGCATTCCTCTTCCTCTTCGACAACTTTACCCCATTTTCCTGCTTTTCCATACCTTGGTGGTACGCAAATATTTTTATAGCCAGTGATTGTCCGCCTGTGGGTGTGGGGGTGGGGTGGTGTAGGGGTCTTTTGGTGTCTGGCTAGCCTTACAATCCTATTACTCAAAGTTTGGTTTCCATTTACTGAAATTAAAGGTTTTTGTTCGTTGGATTATTTTTTCTTAGTGTCAAACATTTTGGAATCTTTGAATGAAAGGAGGATACTTATGTCCTTCTACACCATAAGACTTCCTCGAGCCCTATGTTTTGTAGCTGATGTGCAGGTATTTATCGTACAATTTTATCTTCCAGGTTATAATTCCCTTTTAGATTTTATTCCCGTTTGGATTCCTCTACAAAGACTTTCTTCCTTATTTTATGTTCACGTTTCTCACAACTATTTGGGTTACACTTCCTTCTTTCCTTCTGTGCCGTCTAGCTACATGTATTTTTTGACAGTTTTTTTCCCATTCTGCAGTCACCAATCTTTACAGCATTAGTTTTTTTGGTCATCAATTTTTGGAAAACACGTATCTTGCACTCTGTCACGAGAAGCACAAGCTCAGCTGCTCATAAGTTGGGTAGGGAGTCAACAGCTATTTTGTTTCCCTGAAACTACTAAATAAACTTAGAAAAGCACAACTAACTAAGATAACAGAAGCTAAGAAGGGACAAAATGCATTTTTTCCATTTTTTACATTATACATTAATGGGAGCTATATTTTCATTGGTGAACCAATGTAACATTTGTGTTTTTATTATCTTTTAACTTTAATTTGCTTTCTTCTTTTTGCCCAGAACAAGCGAGATATGCAAATTATTTATGTTACTGGCATAGTTAACAGTTATGGATGTCACTGTACAGAACTGGAGGAAAAGAGACCCTTGTCATTCTTGTTTTGGTTGAAGATGCCCATACAACACATTCTAGAGCACAGCCAGTATTATTTTGTTCCTTTTTCATGATGTGCTTAAAGGTTTTTGAAATTGCTGATCTATAAATCACGCTTTTTCTATTGATTAATTAACAAAATTGTTGAATAGATACAAAATATAGGGCATCTGGTTTTTTAATCTTTTATTTGTTGCTTTGTTCTTTCTGTAATATTTTTTCTCTTCTCTTCTGCTCGTCTGGATATGGATCAGAAGCTAATTATGGACTGTGGGCATAAAGCAATGCTCTTTTATAACTGAAAGATTCAAACAAAGTTGTTGTCGTATTGTCTTATGCATTATTTTTTTCCTTATTGCATCAGAAGATTTTTATATATTTTTTTGTTTACTTCATCTTTAATTTTTCTTTCTTTTCTTGCATTTGTGTGATAAATTAATATTCGCTCTTTTGTTGTAATTGTAATAAAAAAAAAGAAAATAATAATAATAATAATAATAATAATAATAATCACAACAATAATAGCAAGTATTTGTCTGTTGCTTATTACCAAAGCACTTGTGCCAGACTAAGAGAGTAAACCCAAAAAGGTTTTCTTTTGGGTTTTGGGCTTTAGTTTCGGTTGGCTTTTCAGTTTTTGCAATGAAAAACTTCAGTCTTTCGATTTTGTTGTCTGTCGCAGGTTACAGTTTTTCCCTTTTTTGGCATTTGAGTTTCAGTTTTCAGCAACAACACAAGCAGTTTTTCGGATTTGGTGTCCGATGTGGTTTTCGGTTTTCCTATTCATCTTTTCGGTTTCCAGTTTCTTCGTCTTCTGTCTACATGCCATGACGTTATTGAGAGGAATGCATGACAAACCTGAATGACCTTATAGGGCGGTTGCGCTTCTCAAATCGAATTATGCCTGGGACCATCACCTTACAAAGAATCACAGAGGGTACCGGGGCAAAAAATGGGAGAGCAAGTTGAGAATGAAAGTCAAGAGGCAATTGTGGACTGTACCGCTTTCTTATGAAGAGGGTAAAGGAGGGAGAATTTTGGGATGATGAATAAATTCAGGTGTAAATTCAACTAGGAAGAGCGAAGCCTGCAAAAGCTTAAAAACTCTATTTGGTTAATCAGTCAAATTAATATCATAATTTGCATTACAATGAAACTTCATCGACTGTGAAAGATCCTTAGTGATTAACCCTATCTGGTTTATCTGGCATTCAAATGTTTTAGAGTTTAGGATATAGGAGTAGCATACTATAGGGTCCTGTTAGAAGACTTTAATAATGGTTTTAATGCACTGAGATTACCCGATATTTCAAGCTTAACGACATCCTAAACTGGCAATTTGCAGTCAAAGAAGATCACATGTGCCGTTGTCTGAAGACTTGCCAAAATGACTTTGAATGGCTGGGTAAGTCAAAGGATATGTAAAAGCATTTTAAGGAAAGTCAATTTTATGAAGACCTTCAAACCTTCCACGGTTAAAACAGGTTTCCTGACCACTAGAAAACTAACCGGCCAGTTGTAATTAAAAACCTGGCCATGACCTTGGAGCAGATGAACATCTATTCATTGCAGTTACATTTGTCTGGTATTCTTAGAGGGGGCTGTTCAACGACTTACAAAGGTGCATAGACTTGCCGCATAAACTGTGCTCGACTGCAAGAAATTAGATACAAAAAAACAAACATCAAATAAAATAATAACTCAGGCGTGACATTCGAGATGCAGCCCCTAAAAAGCTATCAAGTAAGGCCAGAATCATTTGAGACTTTTGAACCTTCTTACGCATCAAGCAAGGTCAAAAACGAAAACGATGCCATCCGAAATCGGATTTCTGACTTTGACAAGCTACACATCTTTCAAACAAAAAAATAATAAACAAACTGGCCATGAATAAGAGAAGACTCTTGACAGCAGCCGTATTTCATTTTGTACATCCAGAGGAAAAAGGCAGTTAAAAAGTTGACACAAAACTCTGTCAGCTTCAGCTGTCAAAGTAAGCAAGTTTCAAGATGCTGCGTAAATTTTCCACATGAACTCACCCGTCAAATTTTGACCAATCAGAGTATGAAAATCAGATGTAGAGTGTGGCCAACACATTACCTTGGTAAGAAAAGGTCTGTCCCACCTGTATTTTAAAATAACTGGCTAAATTTTCGTGTCCAAGGTTAGTTTGAAAGCAAAATAGTGCGGGGCCATAGTGACATAAACACAACACCTTTCATATGAATTTTTAAAAAATAAACTTGAGCCTGCGATCATTTTAAAACTAGCAACTTGTCCGCGGATAACTTCAAAAAAGTACTCAACCTTGGTGGGTCGACACCTTAGCCCACGATACGGTCAGGTGATACTGGTCGGCGGATACCTTGGTCAACTGATCACAACATTGATGCAGTCAGTTTTCTCCTGGGCTCCCAAAGTAGTTAGAAAGTGTGGAAGTAAACATTGGTTTTCCTGTGGTGCACACAGACAGTCGCTCAATCATTTGGTGTATGGTCAAATGATTACCAAATTTTCTCGGATGGGTAGATTTACTTAGCTATGAGGCTGCTCTATGACCTCCCAAACACCGGACGAGGGCTTTATCCACTGAGCTATGGAGAACTCATGGAGAGCGAGGCCATATACTAGGTTCATATTTGACACGCGTCCTGCATACTGCTAGGATCAGCAATGTAAAGATCATACTTAATGGTGAAAAAATGAAAGCTGGTGAATGTGAAGATGAAGTAATCAGCATGTCACAAGCGTGGGACGTATGGCTTTTCAAAGTAATTACACCAATATCATGAATAATATATAGACTTAGCCAGGGCTAAAAGCGAAGCTCCTATTAACTCGAATTTATAATTGAAATCAAACAATAAACTTGTTTTTCACAAATCAGTTAACTTTAGAGCACATTCATGTGACTTTTGAGGGAAAGGCTAAGTGATTTTAGGGAAAAATAATTTGCAAACAGTCCACCTAAGTGTGAACTTAATCTTACATCGAGTTGATAGCCTGATATGTACACCCAAAAAATAGCGTGCAATCATCTTCGATCACAGTTAAGAGCCTTAGTAACTCCTGATCACAGTAGATTAGGCCTGGAAAACAAATCAGGCTGAATTTTGTGCGTTCGACAAGTTTTAATACTTTACAAAATCTTACAAGTCTGGGGACATGTAAACCAACCTTTCATGCTTTCTATACATAACATCTGAGGTGAAACAGTACCATGAGGCGCTGTTTTTATCATACAGACCTCGGACAGAATGCAGTATTGCACTCATTCAATATTCAGGACGATCAAAGCACGCGTGGGCTTTTAGCTAAACCATTAAAATATTTCCAAAATCACTTTACGGCTAGCCGGTTCTCGCTTTTGACAAGCGCCAAAGTCGACTGTTTAAATTAAGATTAATAGAGTTATGTGCTTCAACATAATAAAGAATTTATTATGTTAATTTTTTATTTAATGGTTTTATAACGCGCAGCATTTTGACTACTCCTGCAAGCGATGTTCATGAGCGACTGAAAACAAACGGCAGAGCGATTATAATTGCAAAAGAGACTACTAACAATCAATAAAAGGAAAACAATTTGGTGAAACATATACAGAGACAACAATTTTCATTCACGAAGACAAGTATTTAAGTGTCGCTGAAAATCCTTGTTTATGTTTTAAGCGGGCTTTTTTCAAAGATGAACGCGAGGCAAGAAAATCGCTCAAAGCTTTCTTTTACAGCCAGAATTATAACTAAATATTCTTTGGAACGTTTTCTATCTATTTGCGGTGAGAAAATGTCTAAAGGCTTTATAAGCTTATAATCAAACCTGATACTCGGTCAGATCATTGTCTCAAATTTTACAAACGTGCATAAACCAAATAGCCGCATAAACTACGCTCGACTTCATTAAATTAGATATAAAGACAAACATCGAATACAATAATTACTCAGGCTTACCATTTGAGATGCACTCAAAACTATCAAGTAAGGCCAGAATCGCTTCAGACTTTTCAACCGTCTTACGCATCAAGCAGGGTGAAAAACGAAAACCATGCCATCCGATTTTGGATTTCCGCCAGACTTGCCAAAGCGACGTATTTCTCAACCAAAAAGCATAAACAAACCAGCCATGAATAACAGAAGACTCTTGAGAGCAGTTGAATTCAGTAGACACCTGAGCCCACGATATGGTCAGGTGATACTGGTCAGCGGATACCCTGTTTTGACAGCTGTCAATTGATCACAACATTGATGCGCAATATGTGTGCAATATCAGTCTTCCTGTGCTCCCGAACTAGCTAGAAAGTGCGAGATTTAACATTGGTTGCCCTGTGGTGCAGACGGGTGGGCGTTGTACGGTTACGTTATTACCAAATTTTCTGGGATGGGTAGATTTACTTACCCATGGTGCTCCGCAGGCGCGCTTCGCACACCAGAGCTCCGCTAAAATATGTATATCAAATATAAAACATTAACAAACAAAACTATAAAACTAAATATTCACAAGATTTTAACAATATCTGTAACATGGCCTCCAATTCGCCCCATTACAAAGACAAAAGTAATAAGCTAGGCACGTTTAATGTGCATGAGCTATTTTGAATGCTTCAGTTAACCATATCAACAATCTACTGTTTTAATCCTAAAATTCAGCATTTTTGTGAGAAATTAGGTATTGCTGTACATTAATGAAAACAGGAACCGCTGGCACAACTGAGTTGATCCTCATACTGTAGATTCACTTTTTATTGTCTTTCCTTGCAAAATAAGCAAATTGCTTCTTAGACGGAAGACTTGAAGGTTTTAAGGTTTCTTCATGGTTTCTTACGATAATGAAGTTCATCAAATAAGAAATGCCACTGATTTTTATCATTGTTGTAGATGGTTGCATCATCATTATTTATAAGGTTGTTTCATGCGATTCTACTGAATGAAAGAGTCTTTAACTCTGACGACTTGATTCTAAAAGTGTTATAAGCCATTGATTCTTAAAAGAAAAGAGACTTCACTTAAGGCACTACTTAGAAAACTAAAGAGGTTGTCACACATTCAGGTTACTATTATTACTGTGAAAAGCCAGTCTGCATGAGATATACAGTCACATACTTTGCAGGTGAAAGTGTTGGACTCTGCCCCTTCTGGGCTTCATACGCTGGGGAATTCGAGTTGTCACACAGTAATCCTGTAAACAGGATTATAAAAGTAACTCATGCGAATTTAAGTCCATATCTTAATATCAATTATTGTTTCACTGGAATGTTATGATCTTTTAACTGAACATTAAAGCAGGTGAAACAGAACTCATAAATAATGAAATGCATGCGTTATACCGTTTGCTGTAGCCAAATTAGGTCAGAAATGTCTTGAAGCAGCACCCACACTAAAATAGCTGCATCACTGTACTCAGCTTTTGAATCATACAGATATTTCAATGCTATTATGCTTCTTAACACCTTTCGCTGTAATAAAAGACGAAAAAATTGGAAGAATCAAGATGGCCGTCTCAAAGTGCCCTTGTTTGACCTTTAGCAATGTCATCTTTAAGATGCCAAACCCTCATTGGTTCCTAGCATCAACTCAGTACCTTCAAACCTAAATGGTCCCTGTAACACACAGCCAAACACACAAAGCCACATATGCTCCGACTACTAACTTATGAGCTACTTTTTTAAAATAGCTCCAAAAGAAAAGTGACGAGGGTATCAGGCCCTTGTGGTTCAACTTAACATCAACGCAGAAAGTAATAAAAGCTGCCATGAAGATGTTTATGTTGTACTTATGATAGAGATCTATCATTTCATCCCTAGAACTTTTCTAAAAAAGGCTTTGAGCATCAATGTGAGGAGCAGATAAACTACCTGATTTCTTGGACAATTCTAAGATCCAATCAGATTTTTGGCTCAACCAAATATTAGCATTGTCCTGAGACAGATTGGTGTGGAGCTGTTTGGAAAATTAGGATGGTTTAACTCAGAATAAGGGCTACTTGTAACTTGTGGGTACCCCACACAGCAATTATCACAAACTCCTCAGGTGCATTAATCACAGTAGCAGCAGCTCTCATACCAGGCTGTGGGCATTCATAAACACATATTTTACAGAGGGAAGGTGTCAAACTACCTCCATAGAAAATGAGAAGCACTTGGTGAAAGAGACCATTGCTGACAAGATACAAACACACACTGCATTAACTATACAAAAAGGTTGCAGTGACCAAAGGAAATTATTGTAGAGAATCCTCTATTCCTCTTCGACCTCACACAGTAACTAAGTCCCGCCAAAGAGCATCCTGGAGTCCAAGGGCATCACCAACTCATAATTCAACTCAAGATGCTCTCTTAGGGGACGAATAAATGCTGATTAGTTATTGAATGAGGTAAAGGGATAGAGAAACTTGTCGATGATAATTTCAATTTCCACCACCCTTAGGTTAACAAAAATGAGGTGAATCCCATGGGTAATCAAATAATTCAGGGCTGGATGAGGAAAAAGCCAATGTACTTTGTCTCCATTCGTCTCTCTTATCAAGTGCTTCACTTTGGTCACACAGTCAAATTGACATTCCTCTGCTGTAAAATGTACATAAAGACAAATCCCATAACCCTGAAATTAGTGCTAACACATTTAACAAAGGCAGCATTCCATCTGCTTAGTGACAAAAAAGAAGTACAGGTGAAAGACACTATGGGGCACCAGGATGCAACAATTCACCGCAGTGTGACAAACTACACTGACTTTTACTTCATCTTTCTGTGTATCGAGTTGCATGTGAAAGTTGGAATGACCCACAGGGTTCTCCTTGAAAGCACGAAACAGAATCCTCACTTCCTCTTCTACACTACCTCGCACAGTAACTGACCCCACAAAAGACAAATCCTGAGGGTCCAAGGGCATCACCAACTCAAAATGCTCCAGCTATACTTTGATGTCAGGATGTCTTTTGGGGGGAATACACAAATGCTACTCAGATACTGTAAGAGGTAAAACAAGAGGGAGAATATGTTCTCTTTAATGACTCAAACTAACTCACATAAACGAGAATTAGAGTATTTTTAGATGATCATCCAGTCACTCAGAAGTGGATGTGAAAAAAACCAATCGCCCTGTGAAATGTTGCATTTTGCCCTAGTCATCTCTTGCACCAACTGCTTTACTTCCATTGCTGCAGCAAATTGTTGTTCCTCTATCAAATGTGCAGGAAAAACGAAATGCCCTAACCTTGGAACTTGTGCTCCAATTACATTTTACAGATGAGTATGTCAATCTACCTCCACAACAAAAGGAAGTACCAAGTTAAGGTCACCAAAGAGTGGCTGCAAAGGAGATTGCAGACCACATTGGGTGTATGTATCTTTAACTGTCTGTGCAAGTTGAATGTTAAAATGAAACATGGGATACTACCTGGACACGTCATGAAAAATCTTCCCTTTTCTTTTTCTTGCCCAGTAACTGAGTTCCACAAAGACATCCTGGCGGTCCAAGGGCATCACCAACTTAAAACACTCTACTTCTGCGTTGATGTCAGGATGCCTTTATGATAAATGATAAATGATACTCAGATACTGCAAGAGGCCAAAGGGAGGTCAAAGATACTCCATGATGATTTCACATTCCTCTACCTCACAAAACGAGGAGTTTCCCTTTTCTCATCTACAAGATGGACAAGTTGATGTGGCGACAGTGCCTAAGTCTACTGAAATATTGTAATAAAACGTTGGCAAGTGTAATTTACAAGTGTCACCATTGTTTTAAGCCTTAAAACAATAGCCACACTTGTAAAATTACGCATGTAAAAATTTAGTCAAATTGAACCATTCTCACCTGGTGCTCCACTTTGTCACCTATGTAAAATGTGTGTAAAGAAATGCCCAAACCCTGGCACAAGTGCACCTACTTTAAATGCTGCCATCATGGCCTGAAGGAGAGTGTGATTAATATGTGGTAACCCCAGAGGCAGATGTGGTCCTGAATCAGGGATACATCATTTTTCATTGATATGAACTTAGGAACTTCCCCAACCAATGCACTGACCTCTTACAGAACTACAACTTTCTCAATTGCCTTGGCAGGAAATTTAAGGTTGGAAATAGGGTAAAAGCTGCTAATCTTATTGGTCTCTAAAGACGGTTTTTTAAGACCAAGTAATGTGACAGCAGGCCTCAGGCAATCAGGTACTTTACTACACCTCAATGAACAATAACTATTTTTGTAATCACCAAAAGGAATATTATAAGGGATTGGTAGCAATCTTCTTGACCAGTAAAAGACAACTTATCGCATAGTAACAGATGTGAAACATTCAAATTTGAAACTTTATTCTGGCAAGCTGGAATTAGGCAAAAGATCTATAACCCAAGTAGTTTTCTGATGAAGATCCTGTCTGTCAAAAGGTTTTTCATTAATGATCATGGGAATCCTATTGCAGCTATTATTGTCAACCTGAATTTCTTTTCATACAAACTGGCTTTCTGTGAATTGACAGTTGGCATTACCATTGAGAACTGTTTATATCTTTAGATCTGCTTCTCTAACCACTTATTCATTGCCAACTGAAACTGAATTAATTGCAATAGACCATGTTGATGTGCTTGATGAATATTTATCAGCACAAGTGGTACTACAGATGCAACAGCTCAATAGTCTCCATACGACTTAAAAACAAATCAAGCAAATGCAGTGGTTAATGTGACAAAATAATGTTCATCAATTGATCTAATGTTGCATTCAAATTTGTACTGAGTTCTGCTGTTATTTATTCCCTCTGTGAGGTTTACCTCCTTTAATTTAGTGGCAGCTTTCACTGTTTGAAATTATTATGCATTTTGTGACAGCTCCTATAGAAGCAGACTTAATCAGCCTTAGTTTGGTAGATGAAAATTTTGAATCAGCTGCAACAAACTCCAGCATTTTCCTTCTCTTTACCTCATTCATTTAGCCTTTATGAACACAACCCATGGAAAATGTTTTTCCAGTAGTTTTGCTTAGCAGACAAAAGAGCCTGTGAAAGTGAAGAATGTGGTAACCAGAGGACCAAGGGTCTTGAAGTACAACTTTCAGTGGACCCAACAAATATCGTCGTGAATATGTAGGCCTTATGTATGTATGACGTGGGAATACACAATGTGATTGTCATAGACTCAACTCTATATATTTTATTGTCCCCGGGAACACTGTGAATCACCTCATCTTGGGATCGCAATTAATCTTGTGAGGGCTGTTGACCATGCGTTTGCAGAGATTCTTGACAGGATCCCACAGTTCCTCTGTGGCATGTTGGGACTGAAGCCACAGACATAATACCAGACCTAATCAGCCTTGGTGTGATAGGAGAAAAGTTTGATCTGGCTGCAACAAAGTCCGTGATTCTGCTCCTCTTTTACTCACTCATGTGGCCCCCTTGAAAACAGTTCATGGGCAGGTGTTCGTTGAATGGTTTCGCCTGGCAGACAACTGCATCTGTCGAAGGGCAAAATGAGGTAACCAGGTGGTCAAGGATCCCATGGTGTAACTCAAGATTGGACCAACAAGTAGAAAAGGCTGCCACAGAGATGCTTGTGTTGTTCTAGATGCAACCGACACCTCCGTTAGCACCCATCGTTTCATCCCTGGCTTGTAGGAAGTGGCAAATGACTCAACTGTTGTCCAAGAAGTTATTCAGGGAATTTGCTGGTGAAACTTGCATCTTGTTCAGTTGTTGCCCTAACAATACCCAAAAGCCACTGAGTGTATACTAGTGAGCAGGCAAAGCCGTAAGCTGTTTTCGATGTTGTGGGATCTAATTGGAATCTCTCTATCTTTTAAGACTCATCAAGGTGTTGATGATGTTTCTGGGGATTGTCACCCACCCTTCCTGGCAAATACAGGTTTCCTGCCTAATGTTCACCCAGATATTACATGGTCTGAGGGAAGGGTGGAAGAGTTAAAGGGATAATCCCTATGTTCGAGGATAGTACAACCCTGATTTCTGACCACTTTTACTCCAGGGCACACCCACTACCCTTACACCTATGATCAAGGTGGTAGGAGCACTTATGTCAGTGTTTGGGTGTTTCCTCTTCCATGCACGTTTTATAGCAGGGGAAGTCAATTTGTCTCTATAACAAACATGAAGCACCAAGTAAGAGAGATAGGGTGGCAGGGGGTAACATTTTACCACATCAAGGGTATTATGGACCACTGGTTTTCCCTCACTTCAGCAAAGACCACAGTGGTAGGAGTGCTTGTTTGATAGTGGGAAATACCACTTTGCATGATTGTCACTAACGTTTAAGATGCCAGGTAATTGCAAAAAGTAGGCAGGGAATCATCTATTGTCTTCTATTTTCCTTTGAAAGTAGCCATGGGAAATGCCCAGTCCCTGTCTCTTAATGACAGCCCGCTTTGTCTCTCTAAGGGAAAGTGATTACTGGGCAAAAGAGAGAAAAGTGCCACACCAAAGGCACTCCTAACGACACTGGCTTTCTGCATCAAATTGTTTATGAATGACTGCATAACCCATGTGATACTGGTTCTTTTGTAATGTAGGGGTAAAGGGAAGTGAAATAATCAAAGAGAAACTGAATAAATTCTTCTTCCTCTTCTACCTCACAGATTGACTGAGTAACATTTGTGTACTACCATAAAAGGCATCCCTGCATTAAAGCGTATGCACTGTTTGGAGTTGGTGATGCCCTTGGACCCTAGAGATGCCTTTTTAAGGGATGCAAAAATGTTACTCAGTTGGTGTGCAAGGTAGAAAAGACGCTTCTTAACAAGGATTTGAATTCCCTCTCACCCTAGGATTACCAGAACACATGCCTTCCTGTGGGTTATCCAATGATTCACATACAATTTGATGTAAGAGGAAATAAGGAAAATACAAAGTGGTCCACAATGTTACCCACTGCCATCCCTTGGTCTCTCTTACCCAGATCTCCATGCTGGTTAAAGAGATGAATTGACAACCCCTTACTTTAAAATGTACATGGAGGAAGAAAAACCCAAATGCTGGCACAGGTGTTCCTTCCACTGTGACCATGGGTCGAAAGGGTAGTAAGTGTGCCCTGGAGTAAAAGTGGCCCTAAATCAGGGTTGTATAATCCTCATTTAGTACAAACATGGGGACTTTCCCTTCCACTCTACCGCCCCTTTCTCAGAACATGTAAAACCTGGGTGAAAATCAAGCAGGAGACCTGCAATTACCATGGAGGGTGGTTGACACTCCCCAGAAAAAACAAAAATACCTTGATGAGTATAGAGGGATTCCAATGAGATTCCAAAACATCCATAACAACCGGGGCTCTGCTTGCTCACTAGTACATGCTCAGTGGCTTTGGGGTAAAGTTAGGGCAACAATAGAGCAAGACACAAGTTTTACCTGCAAACTCCCCTAACGGTTCTTCAATGATTTCTTGGACAACAGTCGCGTCATTCACCACTTCCAACAAGCCAGGAACAAAATGATGGTTGCTAAAACTCATAAGGCAGATGTTGGCTGCATCTAGAACAACGCAAGTATCTTTGTGGTAGCCTTTTCTACTTGTTGGTCCAATCTTGAGTTGCACCATGGCATCCTTGATTACCTGGTTACCACATTCTTCCCTTTGACAGACTCAGTTGTCTGTCAGGCCAAACCATGCAAAGAACACCTGCCCATGGAAAGTTTTCAGGAGGGCTACATGGATGAGTAGAAGAGGAACCAAATCATGGACTTTAATGCAGCTGGATCAAAAGTTCCTCCTATCACCCAAGGGTGATTAGGTCTGGTGATACATCTGTGGCTTCAGTTTCAACATCCAACGAAGGAACTATGTGATCCTGCCAAGAATCCCTGCAAACGCATGGTCAAAAGCCCTCACAAGATCAATTACAATCCCAAGATGAAGATGAATCACAGTGTCCCTGAAGAAAATAAAATATATAGAGTTGAGTCTATGAAAAGCAGGTTGTGGATTCCCACAGCACACATACAGTCTACAGCTATAAACCATGCCCAGCATAGTAGATGTCTGGACTAACGCTGAACTACTCTGAATGTTTGACAGCATACAATACATCACCCAGATGCTGTGATGTTACCAAAGCTCAGCTAACTTCCCTAATCTAAGTCATTTCAAGTTCCAACATGCTTGCTATTTCCTTTCATCATACGCTTAATTCAACAGGGTGAAAATCTTACTTAATCAATTCACAAATGGACTTCCACAAGGTTCACAGCAGCACTTTTTTTTCTTTGTGATTAACATCAAACAAATTTGCATTCACACATTTCCCTTGTCTGTACTTTCCTCATGATGGTTCCTGGGCATTATAAAGGGCAAGTCATTCAAATACTACAATTACCCTGCAAACAAAACAGATCAAGAGAAGGAACACCGACAGCAGATACTTGGAGAAAATGCCGCCAATACAAATGGCAACAAAAGCTGTGAGGAGAGGTAAGCTTGAAGTTTACAGTGAAAGTTATCTTTTTCAAGGCAACGATGGGCAGCAAGAATTACACCATCTGTAAAATGCACGTGAGGAATATCTTTCAAACAGACTGAGGACAGCTGATAAGCCTTTACACCATGAGCAACAATGGGTTTTTTACAGTAAGCTTTAATTTACAATGAACAGTTTACTTTAATGCCAGACTGTCATGTAGGGAAACATTACTGGACCAAATTTTTGTTTACAATTTTCATAGTATTTATTGTTCTGTTTTCCCTATATCTTTGATAGTAACCATTACCTTCAGCAGTTGCCTGATGATTGCCTCACAAGAGACATGAAACTGAGTAGCAATAAATGTTCAAGATTTAATCTGGTTCCATCAGTCTACTTGTATGCAGCAGCCTTATATATGCGTCAAATATAAAAAAAATTTTTATGCTGGCAGGGCTCTTGTGCTACCAGATGTAAATTTTTAGGCGCACTGCCAAAATTTTAGGAGCACAGCTTATAATGTTGGAAGCATCTATTTCAAAAGAAAAAGTAAAAAGCTTAACAGTGCCACGTTTATTTGTCATCTTCAGTTTGTTACTTTTACTTCAGTCCTGTGATTGATAAAACACACCCGATTTGCTACACAGTAATACCGTTGTGATTTTTGATACTAATTTCTCTTTTTGACAGTACAGTTGTGACTAAAAAAACTTACACTTGAAAAACAATTCAAAACTGACAACAATGAGTGTGTCGAACAAGAATGAAAATTAATCTTTAATGAATTTGTTAAATGCGCAATGACTTACATGTAACTGGAATACGACTTAAAAAATGTTCTTACCTGGAAAAAAAGGCTCTTAATCTGCACTGTTTTTGTTTTGATTGACGTTAAAACTGAACGTTCGACATGATCGTCTATTGCACAAAAAGTATGTGTTTTGTTAGTAGCATATATTTGCATGTGTCAGCGGTGTTTATTACAAAACAGAAGAGTCTGGGATTGAGTAAAACATCGAAACGAAAAAGAACATTCGAGTTCGTAGAATCCATTGGGAGAAAAGACCAATTAAACATACACCGTCTTTCTAGTTCGAGTTCGTAAGTATAGTCGGAAGTAAGTCAGTCGCACTGTGCTTTGGGTTTTACAGCACACAGGTGCGATTACACATGAATTTTTAGGCGCACAACCAAAAATCCAGTCGCATATGCGACCGGTTAGTTCCTGACTTTGAGCCCTGTGCTGGCCTTCTGTTTCAATCCTATTATTCACAAAGAACATCAGCATTTCGGATCTCCTCTGAATATTAATGTGTGACATGGTTGCTATGCCAAGGAAATTTAATTCTTTTCCCTGTAAGGGATGTAGTAACATGAAGTACTAACTGACCGCTGACCGGCGGTAGAGCTGTCATTAGGGAGAGCTGTATGAATCTATCGTATTAAAGTATGTTGTGTTGATGCTGTCATCTCTGTACCTCTTCGGACTCAACATGGTGTCAGAAGCGTGACCTTCCTACTAGCCTACAGTTGCGGAGATCAAACCAATCGGAGAAACGGATCAAATACTGAGACGAATTGACCGGTCAAACTTCACGCGGATCCTACGCACGTGGTTCAAAACAAGATGGCGGAAAGCATGCCATTCGCCAAACCACCGGAACCGCTGGAAATTTCGATGGGAAATCCTGCTCACTCGTGGGGAAAATGGAAACAAAAATTCGAAATTTACCTCAAGGCAATTGGAGCTTCAAAGAAACCCTATGAAATGAAAGTGGGGCTGCTATTAAACCACATCAGCGAGCCGTGTTTGGAAATTTACTCGAATTTCACCTACCTACCTGAGCGTGACGACCCCGCGGGAGGAGAAGAGAAACTTCCAGCCGAAGACTCCGACAACTACGCGACCGTTGTGGCAAAGTTTGATGAATACTTTCAAAAACGGGACCCTCAACTCATGCTGCGAGAGAAATTTTGGCTTCACCTCAAACGAGAGCCCACACAGACCTTTGATTCGTGGGTGGTGACTGTCAAGGAAAGAGCCGCCGAGTGCAAGTTCCCAGCCGATTTCTATGAGCAAGCAGTTAGAGACAAACTTACCTTTTCCTGCAAGGAAGACAATTACAAGCTAAAACTCTATGACGAGGGAGCAGCCCTTTCACTCGAAAAGGCAGTGAAAATCCTGTCTTTGAAGGAAGCAACAAAATGTGAGTTACACGAATCAAAAACCGCAGAGATTGAGAGCGTCACACCGCGAGGGAACAGGCAAGACCCTCATGCTGGTCAAGATACAGAGCAAAGGAACCAGCGAGACTTCAAGAGGAAGCCCTTCCAAACAAGTGGCCGGAACTGTGGGTATTGCAACCGCCGACACCCCCCGGGCAAGAAGAACTGCCCAGCGGCAGATACACGATGCAGCAAGTGCAACAAAATGGGACATTTCCCTATCATATGCAAGAGTGTACCTCCAAAGACGGTCAACGAAGTTCTTGCAACCGAGGATAACTTTAGCCTCACATTTGTGGGAGGGGTTTATACACCCACTAGTCCAAACACCTCCAAGGCCGAACCAGCAATAAACTCTCAAACCAGTAGGTCCGACCCTGGATGGCATGTCAACCTCAAGATTCAAGACCAAGAGACGCTGGCATGGTGCATCAACACAGGAGCACAAGTGTCTGTGATGCCTGAGCACATCTACAAGTCTTCATATAGAACACTTTCAAAATCTGACAGAGAACTTGTTGGAGCAGGGGATGTTCCTTTAAAGACCCTTGGATGTGCAGTCATGAACCTCCAACAAGACGAAACAGTCATTAAAGAACGAGTGTACGTAGTCAGTGGGGCATCCAAGTTGCTTCTGGGGATACCCGCCATCCGAAGTCTTGGTCTTATCCATGAAATCCCTGGGACATACAGTGTTAAAGCTGTCCATCAAATGCCTGATAGCCATCCACTCCAATCAGGGACCAAGGAGGACATTGTCAAGCAGTACCCATCACTTTTTCAAGGACTTGGCAAATTGGAGGGTGAGCATACAATTCAATTGAAGGAAGGGGCCACACGCTTTTGTTTGACCACTCCCAGGCGAGTACCACTGCCACTAATGAAGCAAGTGCAAGAGGAGATCAAGCGTATGGAACAACTGGACGTTATTGAACCAGTGGATGAGCCGACAGAATGGTGTTCACCGATTGTGGTAGTGCCAAAGGCCGATGGCAGGGTGCGGATATGTGTTGATCTTACCAGGCTTAACCAAGCAGTCCGCAGAGAAGTCTATCAAATGCCAACAGTTGAAGAGACACTGGGAAGCCTAACAGAAGGCTCAGTCTTCTCCAAACTTGATGCCAACTCAGGGTTTCATCAGATAGTCCTAAACCCAGAAAGTGCCAAGCTAACTACCTTTATCACGCCCTTCGGCCGTTACATGTTCAAGCGTCTTCCCTTCGGCATATCCTCAGCCCCAGAACATTTCCAAAAGAGGATGGACAAAGAACTCTCGGGAATAGAAGGGGTCAAGTGCCGCATGGATGATATTCTAATCAACGGGAAAGACCAAGCGGAACATGACAAACGACTTAAGCAAGTCCTTGACAGGCTAGTCGAGAGGAAACTAACACTCAACCTTGAGAAGTGTTTATTTTCTCAATCCAGGTTGCAATACTTGGGCCAAATCATTGACAGTGATAGAATCAGGAAAGACTCCTCCAAGATCAAAGCCATCACCGACATGGCAGAACCCCAGAACATTGCAGACCTGAGACGTTTCCTGGGTTTGGTCAACCACCTTATGAAGTTTTGCTCAAATCTGGCTGAGACGACGAAACCCTTAAGAGACTTGCTCAAGAAGGAGAACGCGTGGGTGTGGGGCACAGCCCAACAAGAAGCCTTCCGACAGCTGAAAGTAGACATGGCATCCGACCAAGTTCTTGCACTGTACGATCCAGAGAAGGAGACCGTGGTCTCATCTGATGCCAGCAGTTTTGGACTTGGTGCGGTCCTCGTGCAGAAGCAGCCGTCCGGTGAAATGAGGCCAGTGGCTTATGCTAGCAGATCAATGACCGAGACAGAGCATCGTTATGCCCAAATCGAAAAAGAGGCCTTGGCTATCACATGGGCACTTGAACACTGGGCTGAATTCTTGATCGGAATGAGATTTAAAGTGGAAACCGATCACAAGCCATTGATTCCATTGTTTTCCACAAAGTTGATTGACGAGCTACCAGTACGCATACAACGCTTCAGGATGAGACTCATGAGATTTGACTTTGCCATCGCACATGTTCCTGGTAAACTCTTGTACACAGCTGATTCATTGTCTCGATCCCCCCGGGAGGGTAAAGCCCAGGAGCCTAAGTCATGGGACGACCTACATGACGAAGTCGAGTGCTATGTGAATGCTGTATTGGTAACCCTACCTGCCTCCGACCAGCGGTTAGATGAGATACGTTCTGAGTTGAAGAGTGATGACACACTTAAAACTGTGATGCAGTATGTGCAGAATGGATGGCCTGAAGAGAAACGAAGAGTCCACGGGCCAATAGCTAAATACTGGAGTGAACGTGGCAACATCTCCCTCCACGACGGCCTGCTCCTGAGAGGACGACGAATCATTATTCCTCCGAGGCTGCGGGCAGATGTATTAAGGCGTCTTCATGATGGTCATCAAGGAATTACCAAAACACGTGCAAATGCGGCCTCCTCAGTGTGGTGGCCTGGAATCTCCCAAGACATCACAAGAGTCGTGCAGAACTGCGTCATGTGCGAGAAATATCGCAGAGAACGCATTGAGCCAATGAAAGGTACTGAGTTTCCAGAACGACCGTGGAGCAGAGTTGGCATAGACTTCTTTCAGCACCAGGATAAACATTACCTCCTAGCCGTAGATTACTTTTCAAGAGATGTAGAGATAAGTCAAGTGTCCAAGAATGTAAACTCTGCCCAGACTATCCTGCAACTTAAGAAGATCTTCAGTCGACATGGGATTCCAGACATCTTATTTAGCGACAATGGCCCCCAGTTTGATTCACACGAGTTCACTAACTTTTCCACAGACTGGCAGTTTCAACACATAACATCGTCTCCGAGATACCCCCAGTCCAACGGTGAAGTGGAAAGGGCGGTCCAAACTATGAAGGCGGTTTTGAATAAGAGTAATGACGAATACTTGGCTCTCCTGAATTACAGAGATACTCCATTGCACCACGGTTACTCTCCAGCACAATTGAGCATGGGTCGGAAACTTCGTACAAGAGTCCCCTGTCACCCGGAGGAGCTAAAGCCAGAGACCCTAGACCGTGATCACATCAGAAGGAAAGAGAAGGAGTACCGAGCTAAGATGAAATTCGATTATGACCATAGACACAAAGTAGTAGAGGGAAAGGAACTGTCACCCGGTGACCACATTTGGATCCCCGATTTAAAAGAGGAAGGAACAGTGATTAAGCCACACGAGAGTCCAAGATCTGTAATCATACAGACCCAAAACGGACAAGTGAGAAGAAACCGCCGGATGACAAGAAGAGTTCTGGTGGGAAATTCTCCGGTCCCACCCCAGAATGAAGACTATGAGAATCATGAGCCGATACCAACAAGAGAGAGGAACCCAGACGTATCCTCAGCTCCTGGAGCCAGCCAAGAAGACTATGTAGAACTACCTGTCCCTGGGGACCAACCAGCAGTGGACAAGCCCTTGCAGCCTGAACCGATGCTGACACGCCTTAGACCTAGAGGAGCTCTAAGAAGACCGGACAGACTTATCGAACAATGCTAAGATTAGTTTCACTTTAGGACACTGGAGAACTGCGTTGTCCTTATTGACATTTAGTTAACTTAAAAAAAAAAAAAGGAAGATGTAGTAACATGAAGTACTAACTGACCGCTGACCGGCGGTAGAGCTGTCATTAGGGAGAGCTGTATGAATCTATCGTATTAAAGTATGTTGTGTTGATGCTGTCGTCTCTGTACCTCTTCGGACTCAACAAGGGACAAATAAACAAGTCATGAAAATTTAACTCTTTCAAAGAAATGAGAGGAAGGTGACATATTCACAGAAGTTAAACATGTACGTTCCATTGGTAGAATATTGTTTCACGAAATTAAAAGAGAAGATCAATCCATTCTGCACTTTACATTCAGGATAAATTCATGTAATAAATAGGTGGAGAAGATGGCTGTGGTGAAAGTTTGGAAGCCATTATCAGGGCAAATTGTCAATTCATTTGGTCAGGGAAAGTGTACATTCGACTGTCAGTCTGGGAATTTCAAAACTATGGCTCTGTCAACCATGTCTGAAGCTTATGCATGTTGAAAATAACTGATTAACTGATCACCTTCAACATGACTAGTATGTGGACATTTCATACAAATTCACTCTTGTATGGGTGTTTGCATGCACACAGATAACTATGAACACTTGCATAAATGATTTGGTACTTTTTTCAGTGAAAGCCAGAATATTCAATAATCATAAGTCATGATACTTTCGAAATTCTCATGAACTGCATTGCTACACGAAATTTCCATTCCTGTGATTGGCAAAAATAAAAACTGCAGCAGTGAAGTTTTTGGAAGTCCATCTGTAAATCAATTAGGTAAAATTTCAGCCCTGCTGAATTAACCTGATGATCAAAAGAAACAGCAAGCATGTTGAAACTTGGAATACTGAGCTTTTAGCAGTGTTCTCCCTAAATTTTACTTCAGCAGGTAAGTGACCATTCATAGCCATCATCTGGGTGAAGTACTGTATGCTGTCAAACATTCAGAGTACTTCAGCATTAGTCCAGACATACACTATGCTGGGCATGGGTTTATAGCTCTAGGCTTGTGTATGTATGCTGTGGGAATCCACAACCTGCTTGACAACAACCCATGGCAAAATATTTTCGTGGTGGTTTGGCTTAGCTGACAACTAAGACAACTGACTCAAAGTGAAGAATACAGGGGACTAAGGGTCTCGAGGTGCAACTTTAGTTGCACCCAACAAGTACAGTGGTGAAGCTGTAGGCCTTATGTGTGTGTGTTATGGGAATACACAACCTGCATGCCATAGACTCAACTCTTCTTGTTGTCTTCAGGGACATTGTGAATTATGTTGGTCTTGGGATCACAATTGATCTTGTGAGGGCTGTTGACCATGTGTTTGCAGAAATTCTTGGCAGGATCCCACAGTTCCTTTGGGGCATGTTGAGACTGAAGCCACAGACATATCACCAGACCTAATCACCCTTGGTGTGATAGGAGGAAATTTTAATCCAGCGGCATTAATGTCCGTGATTTTGTTCCTCTTTTACTCACTCATGTGGCCCCCTTGAAAACAGTTCATGGGCAGGTGTCCGTTGAATGGTTTGGCCTGGCAGACAGCTGCATCTGTCGAAGGGCAAAATGTGGTGACCAGGTAATCAAGGATACCATGGTGCAACTCAAGATTGGGCCAACAAGTGGAAAGGCTGCCAAAGAGATGCTTGTGTTGTTCTAGATGCAACCAACACCTGCGTTAGCACCCATCGTTTCATCCCTGGCTTGTAGGAAGTGGCAAATGACTCAACTGTTGTCCAACAAATCATTCAGGGAATTTGCTGGTGAAACTAGCGTCTTGTTCAGTTGTTGCCCTAACAATACCCAAAAGCCACTGAGTGTATACTAGTGAGCAGGCAAAGCCATCAGCTGTTTTTGATGTTGTGGGATCTAATTGGAATCTCTCTCTCTATTAACACTCATCAAGGTGTTGATGATGTTTCTGGGGATTATCACCCACCCTTGTTGGCAAATACAGGTTTCCTGCCCAATGTTCACCCAGATATTACATGGTCTGAGGAAAGGGCGGAAGAGTTAAAGGGATAATCCCCATGTTCGAGGATAGTACAACCCTGATTTAGGACCACTTTTACTCCAGGGCACACCCACTACCCTTCCACCCATGATCAAAGTGGTGGGAGCACTTATGTCAGTGTCTGGGTGTTTCCTCCTCCATGCACGTTTTATAGCAGGGGAAGTCAATTTGTCTCTATAACAAACATGAAGCACCAAGTAAGAGAGATGGGGTAGCAGGGGGTAACATTTTACCACATCAAGGGTATTATGGACCACTGGTTTTCCCTCACTTCAGCAAAGACCACAGTGGTAGCAGTGTTTGTGACGTGGTCACCGATTTCTAACCCCATTTTGAGAGAAAAGTGTCAAAGAAAGCAACAATTGGCCATACCAAAGGCACTTCTAACGACACTGGCTTTCTACATCAAATTGTTTATGAATGACTGCATAACCCATGTGATACTGGTTCATTTGTAACGTAGGGGTAAAGGGAAGTGAAAGAATCAAAGATAAACTGAATAAATTCCTCTTCCTCTTCTACCTCACAGATTGACTGAGTAACATTTGTGTACTACCATAAAAGGCATCCCTGCATTAAAGCGTATGCACTGTTTGGAGTTGGTGATGCCCTTGGACCCTAGGGATGCCTTTTTAAGGGATGCAAAAATGTTACTCAGTTGGTGTGCAAGGTAGAAAACAAGATTCTTAACAAGGATTTGAATTCCCTCTCACCCTAGGACTACAAGAACACATGCCCTCCCGTGGGTTATCCAATGATTCACATACAATTTAATGTAAGAGGAAATAAGGAAAATACAAAGTGGTCCACAATGTTACCCCCTGCCATCCCTTGGTTTCTCTTACCCAGTTCTTCATGCTCGTTAAAGAGACAAATTGACTTCCCCTTACTTTAAAATGTGCATGGAGGAAGAAAAACCCAAATGCTAGCACAGGTGTTCCTTCCACTCTGACCATGGGTCGAAAGGGTAGTAACTGTGCCCTGGAGTAAAAGTGGCCCTAAATCAGGGTTGTATAATCCTCATTTTGTACAAACATGGGGATTTTCCCTTCCACTCTACCGCCCTTTTTCCAGACCAGGTAAAACCTGGGTGAAAATCAAGCAGGAGACCTGCAATTACCATGGAGGGTGGTTGACACTCCCCAGAAAAAACAGCAATACCTAGATGAGTATAGAGGGATTCCAATGAGATTCCAAAACATCCATAACAACCCAGGGCTTTGCTTGCTCACTAGTACATGCTCAGTGGCTTTCGGGTAAAGTGAGGGCAACAACAGAGCAAGACACAAGTTTTACCTGCAAACTCCCCTAACGGTTCTTCAATGATTTCTTGGACAACAGTCGCGTCATTCACCACTTCCAACAAGCCAGGAACAAAATGATGGTTGCTAACACTCATAAGGCAGATGTTGGATGCATCTAAAACAATGCAAGTATCTCTGTGGCAGCCTTTTCCACTTGTTGGTCCAATCTTGAGTTGCACCATGGCATCCTTGATTACCTGGTTACCACATTCTTCCCTTTGACAGACTCAGTTGTCTGTCAGACCAAACCATGCAAAGAACACCTGCCCATGGACAATTTTCAGGAGGGCTACATGGATGAGTAAAAGAGGAACCAAATCATGGACTTTAATGCAGCTGGATCAAAAGTTCCTCCTGTCACCCAAGGGTGATTAGGTCTGGTGATATGTCTGTGGCGTCAGTCTCAACATGCCACAAACGAACTGTGGGATCATACCAAGAATTTCCACAAACACATGGTCAACAACCCTCACAAGATCAATTGTGATCCCAAGACCAACATGATTCCCGATGTCCCTGAAGACAACAGGAAGAGTTGAGTCTATGACAAGCAGGTTATGTATTCCCATAACACACACACATAAGGCCTACAGCTTCACCACTATACTTGTTGGGTGCAACTAAAGTTGCACCTCGAGACCCTTGGTACCCTGTGTTCTTCATTTTGACTCAGTTGTCTCAGTTGTCAGCTAAGCCAAACTACCACGAAAATATTTCCCATGGGTTGTTGTCAAGCAGGTTGTGGATTCCCACAGCATACATTCACAGGCCTACAGCTACTAACCCATGCCCAGCATAGTGGATGTCTGGACTAATGCTGAAGTACTCTGAATGTTTGACAGCATACAATACTTCACCCAGATGATGGCTATGAATGGTCACTTACCTGCTGAGCTAAATTTTAGGGAGAACACTGCTAACAGCTCAGTTATTCCAAGTTTCAACATGCTTGCTATTTCTTTTTATCATCAGGTTAATTCAGCAGGGTTAAAATCTTACCTTTTTTCTTTTTGCCACCACACATTTGCCCTTGTCTGTAATTGACTCAAGATGGTTTCTGGACATTTATAAAGGGCAAGTCATTCAAATTTGCTATCATATGCTGTATCCTTATCAAAATGCTTTCTCACATTATTTTCTGTAATTACTGTGGCAGTTTGATGCCTCACAATTGGATAAACTTTCAAAAACTCCACTATTTTTTGAAAAGCGAGCTATGTAGGAGTCTAAACTTGATTAGGTCGCTTGATGCTTAACAATTTCAATATTGGTGGTTTGTTTTGTTCCAAGTTTGTGTTTTCTGATTCATAACCAGAGAAATGCCATAAAAGGTGAGAGGTCTGTTTTTACCTGGGCACTTAAACAATTTGGAGGTTAAGTTTACAATCTGTTGACAAACTGTTAACATTCTAGAAGGGAAGTATAATTTAAGTTTGCAGATGACATCACCCCTGATCATTCCAATTGGGCCAAACTTGCCTGATGACTCATCAGTTGGTGAAATTCAGAACATTGAACTTTTGGGCAAGTATGAATCGCATGAAATTAAACCTAACCAAGACAGGAGGATTGGTAATGAGGAGGAAGATTAGAAAACCCCCTGGAACCATACCTATTACTCAAAGAAAGAGTGAGCTTCAATTATTGGGAGTAACCTTTCATGAGAATCCATGCAACTGAGACACTCATTTTCATTATATGATGAGTAAGGCTATTTCAAGACTCTATATCCTCAAAGTTAAAGTTTTATAGATACACTTTAAAAGAGCTAACGATCTTAATTCATAGCTTAATTATGTAGGTTTGGAAATACGCAACTGAAGTAAGGGCATGCGCTTATGAGGGTAAATACCTCTCTAAGATCAATAAATAGTCATTATACAAGCAAGCAGAGAATATGGTTATACCAAAGAGTGCATATCCATCAGTGATACGATTTGAGATTGGGATAAACAACTATGGGGGAAAATTACAGATACTCAGTGTTTGAGAGATCTTCTACTAACCAAACGTACAGATCAATCATTACGTCAACGCGGTCATGATTACATAAAACCATGCAACTGTATGGAGTGCTTCAAGCTGTGTTTTGTAAACAGATACCATTTTAACTTTATTTACTTTCATGTTTGTAAGAAAACTTGTGTTCTTATAAATAATTTTTATTTTATTGCATCGTGAACTTGCACATGTGTCTGCAAGTGTTTGCCTTAATCTATCAATAAAAAATCTTCAATTCAATATGATTATCAACTGCTTACAAAAAAAAGGATTCTGTTTATAATGTGAACTTTGATTGGAATATAAGTTTTGGCAAAAAGGTTGCATTGTTTACAGATAAATATAGAAAGTGTTGTACATTTATATTATTTAAAATAAGTTGCTTGCTGGAAGCAGGTGTATACTGATGTACTTAAAAAAAACTGTACCATTTCTTTTAACACAGACAACAGCTGCTTAACATTCATTTATAGATCCAGGATGTTCAGGACACGAAATTGCGCCTGATACAGTCGCCAATACGCCTAAGTTTACTGTGCTGGCAACCAAGATTCAAAAGTTAGTCGCTACGTTGGTGTATTGTGAGATTAAATAAAGGCTGAAGGTGGATGAATCAGTATGAATGACCAAGGTTTGTAACAAAATTGTCACGAATTCTATGAAGTGAACATGTCAATGTCGGCCATCTTGGATTTTCCAAAAGTGACGTATATTGTGAATTGAAATATCCCTTTTGCTAAAAAGGCATAGTGCGGGCTCACAACATTCCGTACTTTTCCGATTCCATGTGCTCTCACTTAGCTTTATCATGCAGTGAATTCCAGTGTTTCAGATGTTGGCAGAAATTGCAATTAATGTTGTTTAATTTTAGTAAGGTACATGTGATGCTGGAACACTAAATCTATTAAGCAATGACTTGGAAATAAAATTACATTAAACATAGTTCAGACAACTCGGGTAGATGCTGAAACAAACAAAAATTCATTCTAGCAGTTGCTGGAATAACACAACTTGTTACTATTATGTAGTTTTAGGTTTACGTTTGCTTACCAAGGAGCCTCTGACTGGAATGTTTGTATGATTACTCATCCGGATCAAGTCATTACGTGCTGTGACTTTTTCATCCTTGGCTACTAAATGAATTGAATTATACTGATACATTTATGGAGATTTGACAAGTTAATATTTATGAAAGGGACGTGTTGTTTTTCCAGTTGTGATGGCATGTTGCATATTATGTAGCCCAGTAAGATATTTTATAAAGTTCATTTTAGAAACAATAGTTTAGGGAATTGTCAATTTAAGTTTCCGAAATTCAGTTTGAAAGATTTTTAGCGTAGCCCCACCCAAGTGCTTCGCATGCACGAGTAGGCAGAGCCCCACTGCTAAGTAAGTCTACCCATATCAGAAAATTTGGTAATCACATGACCATACACCCACCCACTGACTGTCCGTCTGCACCACAGGCATACCAATGTAAAATAACTAAATCAACAGGTAGGGCAACCCAAATGCAACTTGAGGTTATCTTGGCAGGAAATCGCATAGCCACCCAAGTCTCGTAAAGCAGAGACAACTTAAGAGTCAGTAAAGACGAAAACAGAAAGCGGAAATTGTTTCTGTATCCATGTTGTCTGAAGTATTAAGCTTAGATTAATTGCGTGTCCACAAATTTCGAAAACAGAGTGAGAACGACAGAGAAAAAGAGAGAGTAGGTGGCAGGCCAGCGAAATGAAACGAGAAAAAGGGCGAAAGATATCTAGAGAAAGAGATAACAAAGGAGACATTTTTTTGTTGGAAGAACAACATGACAATTTTGTAGCAGTGGTGAGAAAATACGAAATGCTAGTGGCCACCAATGCAAGGTGAAAATAAGCAACAGTGAAAAAAAAGTGACAGGAACAAGTACGACATTTCCTCCATACAACATGTAACTAAGAAAATTCTGGAAGTTTCACGTTGTAGTCATGCAAAAAAACGGCAAAGAAATGTACAAAAAAAGTCTGCTGCACATGCAAAGTTGCTTTTTTGCTAATTAGACATTATTGTTGTTTTTCACCGTTCACCCGCATTGCCTGAACCGCTTAGCATTACACTATTTTATATCATCGGGAGCTTCGCTTTTAGCACTGGCTAAATCTATATATTATGATTTTAGGCCGACTTCCTGGCATATATGTATATGTGGCTAATAATACAGTGCACACGTAATATATGCCAGTCTGAGAGATACGTGGACATCCATGATCATCAAATTGGACGGTCTCTGATATCCAACAAATGATAAACTTACCGTAAAAGTTTGGTAATGTTTGTTTCTGTTTGTTCTTGATTAAGTACATAACCAGAATTGTTGTTTGCAATTCTTTAGAGATATGAAAAAAAACATTCAGGTATTCCTAAAGGTAGGAAACCTTGTAATTTGGCATTAATATACAATACATTTTTCATATAGCTTTTTTTTGTTGTTGCTGTTTCTGAAAAAAAAAATTGGCTACTAACTTTTTGGACTTGGCGACCACTTTGGAAAATTTAGGAGCCTGATTTCTTCTTGGGAAAAAAGTTAATTTCATGCCCTAAATGTTACTCACACACAAACTGGGAATTTTTTTCCCTTCCAACATTGCCAACCTTGCTTTGATTATGCTGTTAGTTGGGCTGATACTTAGGTTGCTTCGTGTTTAAGGTAGCATCAAAATATTTTGAGAACTAACAACTTAATGGTCGGCAGGAGATTAACATTACCATATAGGTTCAAACAATCTCTGGGTACAGAACCAAAAATCTGCATGCAATTCGCAATCACAAGGCTTGTAACTCTTTGTTTGAACCACATGACAAGACAGGTACATCTTTTGTGTCTGTCCGTAAGATAACATTTTTTCCATGGAATTTGCATGAAAATACAGTTAAGGTTCTCAGCAGAGAAAAAAGCATTCATTCTTGACCACCATGTTATCATGTGCAAACCAGGGATAATGACAATGTGTTTGTGAGCTCCATTCATTAATTGCCATCAAACAAAACTTGACAAAAAATACAGTACAAAAATGCTGTACATAGCAAGAAAAAGCCAAGATATGTAAGGCACATATTGCATATCAAATGCTAAAAATACCTGATTTGATGCTGGGCATGGTACAAAGAAAACTAACCAGTCACAGCACCTTTTCTTCCCCAAGGAAGTGTCCTCATCCCTCTCAAAATCATTGAACATTTTTACCTCTAAAGGCAAAAGCAAGAGAATGTTTGCTAAATCAGAGGAAGTTGGGCAAAATTCTATAAGAAAGTTGGCATGATGAAACTAATGACAAAATAATGTAAATGACATATGGGCTAGTGCATGTTAACAACAACACCTTACCAGAAGGGCAAGGTTCAAACGGATTTTCTTTGCACCCTGGCTTGTGCGATCCAACCATCAAATGTTACTGTACACTGTAAGAAAAAGCCAAAACATAGAAGGCTTGATTATTAACCCATTCACTGCTGAGCCAACTGTAACCGCCCATGCAGATACATTTTGGTTGTGATCAGATTTAATAACCCATTCGCCCCTGGAGATTTTGCCGAAAGACTTGTTTTGAGGCTAGTCAAGCAGTTTTCTGGTCACTGCAATGCTACATAGAGATAAAACTTGCCACAAAGCCGTGTACAGGTCATACACTTCACAGCCTTCTGATCCAGATGCAAAATATTAGCTTACGAAGTTCAGGCATGTGCAGAAAGCAAAATTTAAGCCCCTCAACTAACTTCAAAACTTGTTTTTTTCCAGCAAAACTCCTAGGGACAAATGGTTTACTTGCTAAAAGATACCCGAATTGTTGCTGGGCATGATAGCACCTCATCTCTTTGTACAGATTCAATCATCATGTGATTATCTTGGTAAAGTTTACTGTTTGTTTAGCCTGCAAAAACAGACATATTTCCAGTTGTTGCTATCTCCGCTTGACACATAAAACAAGGGGATAGAAGACATATGCCTGGATGCCTTTTAATAAAGATACAACAAAAGGGAACTGAAGCTGCACATTTATGAAAGCACAACCTTATATAGGGGTATAGTACCTGGTACCCACGGGCAAAATTATTTAGGATCCTAATACAGCAGCTATTTAAGGGGAAAATGGAACTGAATAAGTACACTTTTTAATACATAAAGCAATTCATACATTAAGCAGGTTGGTGTCATACTTCCAGTGAAAATGACCATGGCAAATGGCACCTGTTATGACAGTGCATTTTAACAAAATGCAATGGCTCTGTCTGCAGTAAAGTTGTAGCTTTTTCTATATCCTTGATTTTGCTTCATTTTAAGTCACATCTTTTGGTTTTGTGCCCCTTTGAAACAATTAAAGATGGGACCATCAAGAAAATCTGAACCGAGTTGTTTTTATTTTGTCCTGAAGTACTTTTACCGGTATTTGCCTTAATATTCAAATGTACATGCTACACAGGGCTTTCAACAAACTTCTTTCCCCAGCGGGAAAGAAATCTCGGGTGTTTTAATACTAGCCCAAAGTTAAATTCCCTGCTATGTCCCAGGTCAGGTTTTTACAAAGAATAGTGAGCCTCCGTATGGGTTCTTTCTGACTAAATCAAAGTCACTAATACCATTGCCATTGATGAAGCAACGATCTTTGCAATTTCATTTCAAACAATATTGACAAAATAAGACGCACAATGACAGTGCAAAGAAAGCTGCAGAAAGTTGTGCTGTATGTTTACAGTTTTTGTATTGCTTATATTTCATTTCTGTTGATGTTATGGTTACGCTGAACTTGCTAGTAGCATTACCAGGCAAAACAATTCTTGATATGTAACGATTTTGCTTGAAAAACCAACAATTTGATGGAATACGCACAATGAAATTGACTCTACAGATACCCATACAGCGGCTCAATTTTATCAATGGTTAACCTTTACCTGTAACCACTTTCTCTGCTGGCCAAGCCCATCAGGCCATGCTTTAAGGTGCAGAATTGTTGCAATCAGTCTTTTTAAGGGACTGTTAAAAGAAAAAAATAACTCGTTGGTGTTCAAGCACAAGTCACTAAAACATGTTCTTAAGCAAAAATTCCTTGAATTTGTTGCTGACTAATTGAAAAAGACTAATAAAAAACAATCTTTTAAATTAAAATCTTTAAGTTGAAACTATGTGGGTACAAGGTTGCATTTGAAGCAAAACTAAATATCTTTACAGAAGAACTACACAACATTAACAGCACTTGTAGTAAGTCTTACAGCAAGGTGCCCAAAAGTGTGACTGCTTTTGATTTATTTACATTCTTTCGTGCAGAATTAATTTAATCAGAAGACAGCTGACATGCACTTTAATTTATTGGTCCTGCTTTTTCTTGAAAAATGTCACGAGCACCATTCTACACATGATGTAAAATTAATTTTATGAAAATGCATCTGTTTGCTTTCGTCCAAAAATGCCCCGCACTAACTTCCAATGCCTTAGCCCCTCCCCGTCTAAACGTCCAGTTGACGTCAATACATATGTCGACCGCTATAAAGGGGGTCGATAAGTGATCTGATCATGATCCCGCACTAAAAAGGTAAAGAACAGCCTTGAATATTTTCTATATCGTGGACAATTGTTCGAAATGATAAAAAACATTCACTCAATCTTTCGCTTGTAGAATAATGTGATGAGCAGCTGGCCCGGGTTGTTCAAACGTTGGATAGAGCTATCCACCGGATAAATCACTATCCAGCGGATAAATATTGGAGAAACAAGTTGCGCTATCCAGTGGATAGCGTTACCCACCTTTCGAACAACTAGGGCCAAAGCTTATCAAATCAAATGGTTTAAAAGCACTCCTCGCGCGCAGCTACGTAGATGCAGTGGTGCGTATTTGAATAGAAGACTTTCAAAAGCCTTCGAAACTTTATAAAGAAATAAACTAGATTATGATTTTGGTAAAAAGGATCACTATAATAATTAATAAGGAAAGCAGCTCTTGTTCGGGCAGAAACATGATACCTTGGAGAACACAGTTCACTCGAGGCTGCAAGCCTGGCTTGAAATACTTGCAAGCAACAAACTTAGTTACACAATTAGATGAAAATTTTACACTGAACTGCACAATAACAAAATTTCAATAATACTTCAACAAACGTACTGCCTAAAATGAAGACAAACTCACAAAAAAAGCTTAACGTACCTGTTTTGCCGGGCGGTCGCCGTTACCTTCCCGCGCAATCTGTATGCTCCCAGAATGCACTGCCGCCCAGCCGACGGCAGTTTTTGTGGTCAGCGTTGAGTCAATACCAATAGATCCATTATGTAATTTCAATAAATTGTATTAACAACTGTTGATTGACTTGATTGTTAGAAGAGGTGCAAAAAAGCTGGTAGTCGGGGGACTTAACAGTGTCGTTGGCGAATATCAGCAAGCTTAAGCAACAAGAACATTGTTGTCTGCTGGTATGGGGAAAATAATCTTTTTCTCTCCCCAGGGTCTGACTTGATCCCAGAGGGGAGTGAGGGGGCACTCCCACTCACTATTAAAGCCATGCGGGTATGTGCCTTCCCAAAGGGTAGGTTTTTGCACCATTTTAGCTGAAAGAGAGTATTGACTTTGCTCGTTTTGGTCTGGAATCGGGTATGACTTTCAAGGATTCAAAATGGATTTTAGAAATCTTTTCTGTTGCTAGGCTGTTCTAATCTAAGTAATGATGACATAATTTCTTAAAATGCTAGGTCTGAGAATGGGTATGGATTTTAGAGGCCAGGTCTGAAAACAGGTGTGAGAAAAATGACAGTTTTTGGTCTGAAATGGGGTCAGGATTTGGAGAACCAGGCAGCACACCCCTGCCAAGAATTCCCAGGAGTACCCCCTGGGGACTTCATAAACCAAAAAGGTCACACAATAGAAAAATCTGTTCAAACGCTTTCAAACTAGTTGTGTCAGGCAGTAGCCTGTTCCAGGCGCTAAGATAGTAGAGTGCACCAGCAAAACGAGGGGGGGATGAGGTTCCCTCCCCGTTTCCCCCTCTAGTCTCCCCTCATTTTTTTTTCTCCGTGAATTTTTCTCCCACGCGCTACTATCTGAATGCCTGGAACAGGCTAGTCAGGCAGGAGCATTCCAACAAATGAAAAACCAAACTCTGAGCTCAGGTTGCCATGGGCCTTTTTCAAAAATACACCTGGGGTATACAGGGATATACGAGAGTCTCCGCCCAAACCCCTACCAATTTATATACCATTTTTGACCGAAAAGGTACCATTTTCATAAACCTTCTATTAACAAATGGTACCCGTTTCACAGTTTAGAACTTTACATCCCTTTTTAATGCTGTGAATGCACTGTTCTTTTAAATATGAATAAATCACTAAACCAGAAAGTTTTCTTGTTTTTTTACAAACTGAAAAGACAGATTTGCCAACCCTTTTATATACTTGAACTACATACAACTGAAGCCCCAAAAAGGAAACCCTCTTGGGCAGAACCTCCCCATATAGGCCATTTTAACAAGTTCAAACCCCTCTGTCACTCCCCCCACCCCACCCCCCCTAAAAAAAAGAAATTGAAACAACTCTCATGGTTCCAAACTTCTGTCCATCAATACGATATATTATAATATTGTAAACAGGTTACTAACCGCTCGGCTTGAAAGACTCAAACATTAAATTGGCCAGCTTAAGCGATATTTAAAATTTAAACAGGGCACACGTAATGGACATAACATATTCTAAAATGGTGTTCACTTCACTGTGCAAAAAAATTCCTCACAGCTCTACCACCAAGAAAGTACTCTGCACATAGAAATCCCACCAGCTCTGCAGGCTAATTCAGCGGATGAAAACAGGGGACACTACTCTGAAAATATTTCAGAGTATATGGGTGGGATGTGCAGTTGTCAGGAAAGACTAAAAAGGTCAGGGTGGCTTTAAGAGAAAAAAGTGCCAAATAAAGAAAGACCAAATTAATAATCACACAAGACAATATATAAATTTTTTTATTCTTTCAATTTCGAACAGTATACAATCAAGCAAACAAGCAATAGCTAGGCCACTTATTAGAGGCTTTGGCAAAACCTGATCAGACCGGATGGGATCAACCCCTGTATTTCAGTAAATGACAAAAGGTTAAGGATAGTGTTTCAGGGGTTAATCCGATCTGGTCCAATCCAGATATTGTCAATGGCCAATAATTATTAGCTATGTGTTTTAAAAAACTGAATAACTTTTTGAATATCAGTGAAATTCACTGAGTTATTCAATTGATTTTTTGTCTTTCAGAGCAAAATCAAAGACCATTCTAGACAATATTTCAGTACAATAAAGATGAATCTACATTAATGTATAGTTTACAGTTAACATAGGAATTAATGAAAGAACTGGTTAAAACTAACAACATTTCCACATGGCTAAGCCTTTAAAAAATAACAATCCTAATTGTTATTCAAGGACACATTTCATGTAAACATCCATCCAAAGTCTTAAAGTCACTGTTGTTTTGGTGCTCTGGAAATGTTGCTTTATCGAGCAGATGGGTCAGCTCTTGCAACAGCTTACAGTCAAGAGGGGAAGTCTAATTATAGTAAAGCTCCAAGTTCATTCCATCATGAATTTCATCTGAGGTAGTTATGATCAAGGAATAAATAAGGCAAACACCAACACAGGTGACTAAACTACATGTAAATTACCGTAACAAGATTGTTAGCACTGCAAAATTATTAATCAGTTTTGTATTTATGCAAAGTATCTGGTAACTTGCAAATGTAGATAAGTCATCTTTTTCTGCAACTCCAAGCATTACATCCAACTCAAGTTTTGTCTTTCAACCCTTTAAGATGGATTATTTTAAATACTGAAGAAGTGCAAGCAGAAAAGCCTTAAATGATTATCAATAACATGCCTCAAATAATTCTCTGTTGTCTTACAAGATAACATAGGACAATTACGAAGGAGGATCTAGCAGCCTGTCAGAAATCACGTTTTTTCAAAAACTCATAAATTAAGGTAGAGTGAAATGATTTTTAAAACCTTGAAAGACCCTATCCCTGGAAAAGACACTCAGCTCTAACATTTCAGCTGATTACCAAGTGGGCCATCAGACATCAATCTCTTCATTAAATCCTACTTGACAAACTCAACCATTACAGTCCCAAGAGTGGCCAACATCAATTTTCTCTTAACAACATAAACATGATCACCTAATTGAAAACGCTTGATCTTTAACCAAATTGTCCAAACTAATCTTAAAAGAGAGGTATAGAGATCAGCCTAGAGAATTTGAACATGGACCTTGAAGCTTAAAGGGTTAATAGTAACCACAGTGGCGGATCCAGGGGTGGGGCGTGGGGGGTCCCCCCCTTATTTTTAGACCAAAAGGAGGCCATGAAGGGCAGAAAAAATTTTTTGGAGACCAGGCTCCCCCTTATATCTCAGAGTCTAGATGACTGCCCCCACCCTCCCCCCCCCCCCCTTATCTGAAGGTCTGGATCTGCCAATGTAGCAGATTGATAGAATTGATAAATTTCATATGGGAACATTATCAAAAGATACAATCCTCAAGTGTTATATGGTCTTTAAATATGGTGTACCTGCAAGAAAGCATAACAAGGGACAAAATCATGGACTTATTTATGCTACTTTGTTTAGCTAATTAACAGCAGCAAATTGAAGTATCTTGGTGACCAGAACACATACCATTTTTTCAGTATAATTCTGTCCCATTTTGTTCCGGTCTGAGCGGCAATTAGTTTTTTCAAATCTCCCACTGTGTCATCTGGACTAGATTATGAGTCAAGAATTATCAACAAACCCGTTGCACATGTAGTTGAAGTTGTAATATTGAATAGTTCAACCAGCAACTGTAAAATAAAATTAATGACAGCCCTATGCATTTCAGACAGCTAGGGTGTGTTTGGAGAGTAAAGTGTGCACCACATATTCTTTGTTTTAAGCAGCATGAAATCAGAGAAAATTATCATTATTTATCACTCAGCAAAATTATCTCAGCGATAGAGAGGACTACCTTTCAAGACAGGAGGATTAAAAATGCCTTTTTTATCTTCCTTTACATTGTTTTAGTGAATTAGAGTATCATTTTGTGTTGTCATTACTGATCTTAGACTAAAACTTGAATCAATCATTTTATACGCTCCAGTTACATGTTGCTTGACAAAAACATTTTCTTAAAATCTGGCTTAAACCTGGGTTTAAACTTGACTATCTATCAAGCCTTGTGGGGAACCTGGTCCTCACCTGGACTGCAAATAACTTCATAACTTATTTCCTCGATTAAGCAGCTGAGCACACAGCACACACTCTAATAAGCCTCCTCAACCCCTCGAATAAGCGCCAACCCACTAGGCCAAAACTATATCACACAGGGGCCCCCTCTCCTATCATTTTCTTGAATAGTAGGAATACAAGGAAAACTTATTTCTATTGCAACTTTACTGATAACTGTTTAAGCTTCAACTCATAAATCTTCAACATTTATACCGATTACATCTGTATGAAAACCAGCATTTTCTCATGAAATCTTGTTTAAAAACATACCGTTGATCAAAGCAATTTAAGAGCTGTCTCGCTTTTAATATAAAGAACTTATTGACAAGTACAATAAAAGACTACAAGGGCTGGTAAGTAAAAGGATACTTGCACTTCACCCGCACTTTCTTTCCCAGCCGATCATTACAAGTGATTTCAATCATTGTTGAATTTCGACCTAAGTTGGATCAAATACAAATAGCAAACATTAATATATTGACAATTAAATAATAAAAATGGGTTTACTTAGTATATAGTACTGCAAGTCACTATTAATTTGCATAAAAAACATAAAAAGACTGGCTTTTTCCCATGCAACTTAACTTGACGTAATATAAAAGAGGAAAGAATACCCTAAGATGCATTAAGCCTAGACATTTTCTCCTGCGTGACATAATTTTCAAAATGAATTTCTGCTTTTATTAAAGTGTATAACGCTAGGCTTACGTTTAGATCATGTTTGCTTTATAAATTTGACGACGTAAAAAGGATTTTAAAAGGGGTTAAACGTGCATAGAGAACTTTTAAAAATTTAAATTAAAAATCTTTCACTCATTTTGTGTATTCGTTAACTTACTTTCTTACAGAACGTATTCACCACTTCTGAGCTTCGACTTTTCACTTCTTGAATGTCGTCTAACTGAGTCTGTTGTGTAAGCGTTAATGCAGTGTCCTTCCTTGCAAGTGACGTGCCATTTTGTGCTCTCATATACCAAGTACCTTATTTCGAGGAATGTCCGCTGGACAGCTATAATGAAGCGCAAGGAAGAAATCAAAATGGCATCGTCATTCGGAGCAAGTTTACACAGTGGATACAATCACCCTGCTACAAGGAGCTGGCAAAGCACGAACACGGAAATTACCAGCAGTAATTTAATCTACCCTCTCTTTATTTCGTAAGTACAATGAAATCGTGTCCATTTATTCAATAAAATTCACGTACAGGCTAATCGAGGCAAGACAGCACATGCACAATGCTTGACAATGCAAAATCACGCTCTGTCACGAAAAGTCGTGTAGACGGAGGAGGTATGGAAATTCCTTGGTCAAGCCATATATATACTTAGAGATCAGCCGTTAATAATAATATATAGATTTAGCCAGGGCTAAAAGCGGGGCTCCCATTAATAAATTTATAATTTAAATTAAACAATAAACTTGTATTCGAATTCCACAATTCAGTTAACTTTAGAGCACATTTATGTGACTTTTGAGGGAACGGCTACCTGATTTTAGAGTAAAATAATTTGCAAACAGCCCAAGAGTGAACCAAATCTTACATCGAGTTGATAGCCTCATATGTACACCCAAAAACTGGTAATCATCTTCGATCACATTTAAGAGCCTTAATGGCTCTTGATCACCGTAGATTAATTAGTGGGAAAAAAAATCAGGCCAACTTTTTTGCGTTCGACAAGTTTACTTTGCAAAATCTTGTCAACAAATCTGGGTGCGTGTAAACCAACCTTTTATACCATTTATACATCACATATGAGGTGAAACAGTAGTATGAGGCACTGTTTTTATCATACCGGCAGACCTCAGACAGAAAGCAGTATTTCACAATACAAATTGCACTCATTCAATATTCATAAACTGTTAAAAAAATTTCCAAAATCAGCTATACGGCCATCCGGTTCTCACTTTTGTAGTGCCAGCTGTGGCGAGTGTTTGAATGAACATTAACAGAGTTACGCTCCAACATTATAAAGAATTTATTCTGTTTATTTTTCATTTAATGGTTTATTAACGCGCGGCATTTTGAGTACTCCTGCAAGCGATGTTCACTGAACGACTGAAAACAATCGGCACAGCGATTAAAATTACAAGAGAGACTACTAACAATCAATAAAAGAAATATAATTCGGTGAAACATATACAGAAACAACAATTTTCATTCAGGAAGACAAGTATTAAAGTATCCCTAAAAATCCTGAGTCTTCAAGCTTCAAGCTTAAGTTTATGTTTTAAGCCGGCTTCCCGGTATTTGCTTTAGGACAGTGCTTTTTTCAAAGACGAACTCGAGGCAAGAAAATCGCTCAAAGCTTTCTTTTCCGGCCAGAATTATAACTAAATATTCTTTAAACGTTTTCTTTCTATTTGCGGTGAGAAACTGTCTAAAGGCCTTTTAAAGTTCTGTAAGCTTATATCAAACCTGATACTCGGTCAGATCATTGTCTCAAATCTTACAAACGTGCATAAACTAAATGACCGCATAAACTCCGCTCGACTTCATTAAATTAGATCCAAAAAAACAAACATCAAATACAATAATTTCTCTGGCTTACCATTCGAGATGCAGCTCCTGAAAGGTATCAAGAAAAGCCAGTATCCCTTCAGACTTTGCAATCCTCTTACGCATCAAGCAAGGTGAAAACGAAAACGATGCCATCCGAAATCGGATTTCCGACATTGACAAGCGACGTATTCCTCAACCAAAAACCCAATAAACAAACTAGCCATGAATAACAGAGGACTCCTGATAGCAGCTGAATTTCATTTTGCACATCCAGTGGAACAAGACAGTTAAAAACATCACTAGTTGACACAAAACTCTGTCAGCTTCAGCTGTCAAAGTAAACAAGATTCAAGATGCTGCATAAATTTTCCGCATGAACTCACCTGTCAAATTTTGACCAATCAGAGCATAAAAATTGGACGTAGAGCGTGACCAACGCGTGACCATGGTGAGAAAAGTCAAAAGCAACTGTCTTCCCTGCCTGTAACAGCTGGCTGAATTTTCGCGTCCGAGGTCAGTTTGCAATCAAAATTTTGATTGTGTAGCACATAAACACAACATATTTCATATGAATTTAGAAAAAACTTGAACTTGAGCCTGCGATCACTTGAAAACTAGTAACTTGTCAGCGGATAACTTCAAAAAAATACTTGACCTCGATGGGTCGACACTTGAGCCCGCGATACGGTCAAGTGATACTGGTCAGCGGGTACCCTGTTTTGACAGCTGTCAATTGATCAAAACATTGATGTCCAATATGTGTGCATTATCAGTTTAACTAGTAAAAGTATGAGATTGAACATTGTTCGCGATCTTGTAAAACAATTAACTGGTCAACGGACAGCTTCCAAATAAATCACGTCACCTCGATGAGTTGACACATGAGCCCGCGATATGGTCATGGGATATTGGTCAGTGGCTATCCTGTTTTGACAGCTGTCAATTGACCATATTGTGAATGTCCTTCATGAATGTCCTATATTAAAGATGTGGACTTGCCAAGACACGCCTGAGACACCCCTCCCTTCCTTTTGATAGTCTCCCCTACCCCACCCGTACAATCTGTAGACGCGTACGTACGTATGTACGTACGTACGTACGTACGTACGCTCGGTCAATCACGTGACAACCAAACGAAAAGAGGTTGACCATATTCCATGAGTATGGGGCTCTGTCCCACGCGCGCTTCGCGCGCGCGGGAGCCCCGCTATATTAATATGTATATTGCGTACCAAACAGTTTGAAAGTCGGAAGTAATTGCACAACTGCAATAATAAATTTACTATGAAACTTACTGTTCTTATAGAGACGATGCTGATGCACATGAAGCAATCTCAAGTCTTCCCGGGCAATTTAGGTATCTGATATATTTGTATTTCATTCACTTTCTCTGCTTTTTAAGAAATTATTTCCAACTTTTCGTTCATTGTGGCTTCCAAGCGGTGATGGGTCGAATTATCGGGGCAACCCCATCCCACGTATTGATGTAAATAAATTGATTGTTTGATTGATTTGGAGAGAATTCCAGTTCATTTTTTTTAGCATGAAATAAAGAAAGATTAAAGATTCCTCCTCCTCCCAGCCCATCATGAATATTTTTGAAGAGCTTGTAGAAGCTAGAATTGTTTGAAACAGATTTCCCTAGTGGCACAATCAAACAGACGCTCTACCCAGATCTAGGTAGTGACACATAATCAGTGTGGAATTCATTTCACGTGCTTGTTTCTCAGGTGTCATTTTGCGGGAGAGTCAATGATGGGGTCATGAAAAATATAATTTTTTAACTCAGGCTTTGGTTTGAGCTGGGGTTTTTCCCAATTGATGTTTTCAAGTTTTTGAGCTTGGAAAATTTCCACTATTGTTGTTCGTATCAACCTCCTCTTCAGCCATCAATAGTTGTCAGATATCCTATCACTTAATAGATTAGATGGTTTGGAAAACCTTGTTATGTTCTGATACTAATCCTAATGGGTTATTCCAAAAAAAATCCACACCCCCACGACGGAAGGCACGGTTTTTTGACCCCTCATCCACCTGGATTTCCAAAACTGCTTGAGCCCCCCTCCCCTCAGGATTTCCAAGTTCAAAGAATAAAATTGTTAGATGCCGTGATTTTACTTTACACTCAATGTAGAAGAATCCTTTTAGGCACTTAGATGATCTTTTTATTACATAAGTTTCATTTTTCCGTGAATTCTGTGTTTGTTGCGAACGTTAAGATTCCATTTTCACATCTTCTTCAACAGGCTTACGCTTGTTGCAAATAAGCTCGTATTTGAGTGGACTTCTCTTTTTTTCTAGAACAGGCAAAATGTACAGCAATATATACTACAATAAAGCTCAAAACTAACTATGTTCTTGAATATTAAATGGTTCTCTTCTTTGTCGATAAAAAATAACTGCAAAAGAAAGAAAAAGGACACTTAGCGGGATATTACATGACACGCTGTACCACTTGCCACAACACTTGCCTTTCAAAATGGCCACCAAACAATCACGAACAACCACGCTTACAAAATGTACTTGTAAGGCCTATTTAGTGGCAAATCACCCTGAAATAACATTAACCTTGGAAAAATGTATAATTCGAGGTAAAATAATTGTTTGCTTTACTTGAACTGAGCGCTTTTTTATGAATTATGTGGTTCTTCTTGATATCTTCAAGTTATCGCACGTCGTTTCTATAAAAGTAACGAGGGTGAGCCTATGGATGGAAACTTAACATAAATGTGGTAAGAGGTCTGTTAGTTTGAAAGAATAATAAAATTTGAAAAGGCAAAGCAATTTTTTAAAAACTTATCAAGTGAAGCGATTGAAACATCAATGAAATCAAAAGTTATGCCCAAAGATGTATTTTTAGGTTCAGAGCCCCCTTCGCGTCTGGATTTGTAGAGCCATTAACTGCCCCTCCCATGAGATTTTCCAGCATGCCTTCCGTCATGGGGGTGTGGATTTTTTCTGGAATAACCCAATAACAGTTAGTAAATTATGTCAGTTTCGATTTTTGATTTCAGAATAGGTGTTAACAACATAGAGAAGGTAGTTTCACCACTGGTAGAGAAAGGGCTCAAATCTGTGTTATTATTTGGAGTTGTCACAAAACTAGACAAGGTACATTGCTGCTTAAAGGAGCTGTGTCACGAAATTCAGACAAATTACTAGGTAATTACAAAATGCCCATTAAATTAAGAGAAACGTAAAAATAACCGCTTAAAACATTAAAGGAAGTTTAAAATAACACAACAGAAACAGCAGATTCCACGGATGGGCAAAACTGAAGAAGACTGAAATGGATTGAAATTAGGGTTTTTGAAAACTGTTCAGCCCAACAGTTTTTCAAAGTTGATCCCTGCTGCTTGCAATTTCAAAAATAATGCTGAGGAGACATATTTGTTTGTCTCAGATCTCTGATTTTGTCATTTACTTGTAATTTAATTCTTTGCTTACTTTAAGTTCCATAGGGATTGAGGGCGAGTAATTGGCAAAATTAAACAAAATAAGCTAGACTGCTGTGACACAGCCCCTTTAAGGTGATTCCCTGGTTTTGCATTGCGCATCTGTTACTGCGCATAACAAGATGGCTGCCATAAAAAAGAGCATGTGAAGTAACATTAATTAAAATAAAGTTGACTGAAGAGAAACGCTATTGGAATTTTTGCTTGGGGTTATTTCTTGCTGAGGTGAGACTCAATGTGTTGGGAATGTGCATAACATAAGCAGTGCAAGTGTTGCTGAGTTCAACTTCCTCACGGAGAGCCACGCGTACGATAATAGATGTTTAACTTGTGCTTACTCACTTTGATTTTCATTTAAACACTTTTTTTATCACATTGTGTCCTAAATGTGATTTTCTCGATGTAAATTCTGTAAAAACGGATTTTTTAATACTTTCTTGCCCCTTTCACATACATTCTGTTTTGAAACTCGCCCCAGTCCTCTCTCAAAAATCGGAGAAAATGCATTTGGTACGCACTTTCTGCCGCTCTACCACAAAAATGAGTACGGTAACCCCCATTTTTTATTTCATGATTTAAATAAGGACAGTGCTTCCTTTTGATGAGAAAAAAAACGGCTCAAATCTATGTTCAATTTTTTGGCAATTTACTAAATTGTACGGATTGAGCTATCATGGGTCGAATAGCGCGTGCCTAATTTAATTCTATTTTGAAGCGTAAAGTAAAAACAAAGGCATTTTTCTGGTATGTAAGTGGATAAACAATACATTAAAGTCAATTTCTGTGCGATATCATGTGCATCATCGAAAAAATCTCTCCTTTTTGTCTAGTTTTGGGCTGCAAGCGGTTTTTGTCAAAGGGTCCTAAATAGCCATATTTGTCAGCATTGTGACGTCAAAACGAGCATGGTGACCCCCGCTTTTTATTACTTTTTTATCATCTATCATTAGGTTCTTTTACTAAGGAATCACCTTAATTGTTATTCTTGTAGAAAGCTGCTCCTGGAATGAAACATAAATATTGTTCCTTTGATAGCTGCAGAAGTAACATTAAGGGTTGTCTATCTCCTTCAGAGTGAGACTGGTCATAACGCAGACAGTGATGTATGTCCTGCTATCCTAGCCACAAAAAAGCTGCATTCATTGTACCCTGATCTACTTATCTGCTGTGACGTATGTCTTTGTCCATACACAAATCATGGCCATTGTGGTATGTTCACAGGAGATGTTTTCAATGTAACTTTGCTAATAACATATTGCCTTTTATTTTAAAGGAAAAATGATGTTTTCTGCAAAGTTTTCAATGTAAATTGTTAATTATTTTATATTTTCACCAGGCATTCTTAACAAAGATGGATCTATCAACAATCCAGAAAGTATCAAGAGACTTGCCGAAGTATCTTTGGCTTATGCCAAAGCAGGTATGAAGATTTTGCAGACACTTTATTATTTTTTGTGGAGCTTTTAGTTTAATGTATTAATTCCATATGATTTTCCGAAAAACTTTATCTTCTGTTAATCTTTTATGCACTGTTTTTTTTCTTCCCATACAATCTTTAATCATTTTAATCAGTGACATGTAAAATTAAAATATTTCCTACATGTAAATTGAGTGGCCTTCCAAGATTAGCTGTAGCTACCTGCAGGCCTGTGCACTCTTGTAAAACACAATAAGGGAAATAAAATGTTGTTGTTGTTATTGTTTGTTATAAATACATATGCAGCATCTAGACTAGTAACCAGAAGGGCATAAGTTCCACTCCTGTTGGGAGTAATTGGATTTTTTCCTCCAAACCACCTGCGTCATTGACTGAAAAATGTCTTTCTTATGTCCTGTTTCTTTTACTGTACACTGTAGGTTGCCATGTAATAGCACCATCTGACATGATGGACAATAGAATAGCTTCCATAAAGGACATTTTACATAAGAATGGCTTTGGAGGCAAGGTATTATACTAACTATCTTATGTTTGTTTACCCTAGAACAAGTTATTCTTCTTCTTGTTTTTTTTTCACAATGGCCAGCCATTTTAAGAAAGGTAGAATAATATCTTGCATAGGGCAGTTTAAAAGCTTGAGCCACTACCATGTTGTCCTTTCCTTCTGAGATGATGGGCATCTCTATTTCAAATGGAAGTCCACCCCCTAGGTTTCGAATCAGCTGCCTCCCAACAAGGCGTCGAAACTGACTAACTTTTTTCAAGACAATTGATAAAAAAAAGTACAATTAACACTGGTTAGTGCTATTGTGACATTTCCAAAAGTTTATTCTATTCTGTTATGAATGACTGATCAGTAAATTGTTTTGGTTTCGTATATAGGTTGCAGTAATGAGCTACAGTGCAAAGTTTGCCTCCAGTTTTTATGGTCCTTTTAGGTTGGTTACAAAATGTAATATATTATTAGTCAATAAGTGTTATCATTTGATAATACTATTATTAATTAAATGTACAGTGAAACAAGCTGGGCAGACTGTGCCTAATGATGTGTTGTAAGATGTGAAGGAGGCAGTTTTTCACCTTCTATACTTTTCCCAAAGAAATAAAAACTCATTTGTGCAACTTTCATCAGTCACCGTACAATCCCACAATCACAGAACTGTAAGCGCACACTTAATGGAGTATTTTCTCAAAAAGTTCCGCTTCCTTCTATCATCTCACTTCTAACGTACTATCTATTGTCTTGACATTTGAATGACTCCGTAAGCATTCCTTTTCATTTCCACAGTAGTAGTATAGTCATTAACTATGAAGAACGTGTAGCTACTATATAAACACGTAAGACTACAGTTACACAGTAGGCAACGACTGAATTGTCTGGATGTGTTTATGGTGGTACCATGGTAATCAATTCTCAGTACGTAAATGTACTCAGTTTCATACACTGTAGTTCTCATTACTTCCAGAGATGCAGCTAAGAGTGCACCAGCCTTTGGTGACAGAAGATGCTATCAGCTGCCACCAGGAGCTAAGGGCCTTGCAGCTAGAGCTGTGGTAAGTTCTAGTAGGCAATTGCATTTAAAGTATCTACGCAAACACATCATTCAACCACCCCATCCGATCCCCCCGTAATCGTAAGAGTATACAGGACACATCTATGTGAAACTTGTACAAATGACCAAACTCATCATCAGTTCTCAGTTACCAGTACCAAGTGGCCAAAGATCTTAATGGTGCACAGAAAGTCATAGGTTCAGCTTCTTTCAGGACACAGCTTATTTGTTTCTCTTTCACTTGTGACAAGCTGAATATTCGATCCTTTTGTTTCATGATCAAGGTCAAGGTTTACATCCTTCTTTTTTGTTTCTTTCATATTTTATTGGTCAAACAATTTCTGTTAATCCATATCAAGTTTTAAGCATTGATAGAGATTTGATTCTGCCTGGCTTTCTTCAACTAGCATAAAGCATAGCCTAGATGTTCTTTTTACCAGAAGCATATCACCCCTTAAATGCTTCTGCTTGTTACCAATATGGTTGTTTAGGAGCGGGATGTTCAAGAAGGTGCAGATATGGTCATGGTGAAACCTGGGATGGCATATCTTGACATCGTGAGACAGACGAAAGATAAGGTACCATGAAGCTTTTATGTTGTTGATTGTCAATGAGAACTGTTTCCTTCAGAGATCCCAGGGGTTTTGAGAACTTTGTCATCTACTTTACTATCATCATCAGTGATTCAAGATTAATGCCAATTTTTAGTGACTGGGTTCCCTCTAAATACAGTGTATATGAAAACCTAAATTTCTCAACATTTGGGGTCCTAAAGGAAAACTTACTGTCATACTACCCAGCTATAAACACCTCAGATAACTGAAAAATGTTTATTGTACTATGACAAATTACAATAAAGGTCAGGACACACGAACTACCAACAAAACCACAAGCTAATTAACGTTGTTGCCTGTGGTTTAGTCTTCCCACATGTGATTCGCTTTTTCCTTGTAACACAATAACATATCACAGATATTACTGGTGTTTATGGCTATTTGTTTCACTGGGTAACATGTGTTTAGTTGCTATTGAAAACCATTCCTTTTGAACACCTTTCTTGTATTCCTGCAGACGACACCACCAACTCAATCTTGGGTTGAGAATGTACAGTGATTTTTGCTCAAACCTATTCCATTGTGTTTGCTCGCTAGAGTAGAATGCGGGAAAGGTCGGTTGGGTCTTCAGATTGAGGTCTTTTATTTATTTACTTTTTCGTTTGTTTTGATGTGCAGTATTATTTGTATCTATTATCATATTAATAATTATATTCAATTCAAAATTATTATTTTCTTTTTTAACTCCCATTTCTCTATAGTTTCCTGATATACCTCTAGCAATTTATCAGGTGTGTAGACAGTACTTTTATAGGTCATTAATAACGTTAACAATGGCCAGTCCTTTATATACATTGTAGGTCAGATGACCACATAAAACTGAATGGCTGCTACCAGTGTAATGTATAAAACATGGCATTGTTAATAACACATTAAATTGAAGCTTTTGTGATGCACTATGGGCAAAGATAATTTTTTCTGACTCAAGGGTTATATCAGAAATGAGATAAAGTTAGTTTTATAACCTGTGGGAAATCACCTGAATCCCCCTGTTTTTTATAAACCCACTGTTATGGACAAAAGAAGATGGAATGGGAAACATTGAAGACATCTGGAAGTAATCCCCCATTAAAATACCCCTTACCTTTTACATTCTAGGCACCATCCCCTCAGTAACACCCTTTTTTCCAACTAAATTGATAAACCTGCATTAATTTTATGTTTCACCTCTAACATGGATTTGAACAAGTGTAAAACTTGATATTGTTTTGATGCAAGATGATTAAACTGCTGCAGGTTTCAGGGGAGTATGCTATGCTGTACCATGGAAGCAAAGCTGGAGCATTTGATTTAAAAAAAATAGTGATGGAATGTCTTACATCAATGAGAAGAGCAGGTAAAGCTATGCGCAAGCGGACGCAACAACTGCCAACATTGTTCCACCCACAATGTTGGGAGTTGTTGCCTGCTTTTTGGCAGTAGTGTGCAAACGGATGCAACAACTCCCAACAATGTTGGGACCTGCAGTGCATCGTGGGAAGGATACAACCCATAAGACTGTACACCATGTGTAAGTAATGCGCATGTGTGGCCTTAATATTGTTGGAAGAGCTTTGCAAATGGATCCAACATTGTTGCGCTACGCTTTGGAGATCACGGAACAAAAGAGATGTTGGGAGTTGTTGGCTGAACAGTTTGACTGGTTTCAAACTTTGCGCAACAATATGTAACACGGTGTGCAAACAGAGGCAACATGTAACATCCAACAATGTTGGGAGTTGTTGGCCAACAATGTTTCGTCTGTTTGCACGCAGCCTAAGTCTTAAATAAAACGATGTTCTATTTTATGCAGTAATGGGTTTTAAGCAAAGGTATCATAGAGGGGTGATTAGTGAGCTTTCCATTGAGGAGGGGAAGATTGTCTCAGCACCCCACAGAGTTCTGTCCTTCATTGGCTCTGCTTTCATACAGTACATACGGTAGAGCAGGGCTAAGGCCATTGGAGAGATTAAGAATAATGCAAATAATAATACACTTTTTTGGAAACATCAAAAGTACCAAATAATTACATGGTGAATACACTTTCAAATGTCATCTATTTTTACTTTTTAGGTGCAGATATCATCATCACTTATTTTGTTCCTCAATTGCTGGACTGGTTAAGTGAAAACTGAGGATCAGCTCGGCAAATGGAAAACAGATAATGGTCATGTCAGCTTGGCACCACAAGATACACTCACATAACTCACCTTTCTAACATATAAAATCAGTAGTTAGGCTGTTTTAATGATATTTTGATGATAATTTCTTTTTTAACAATAGCCCATTTTCGAGTTTGCTATGACCGCTGAATTAAAAAAGTGGAGACGCATTTTTTACAGCCTTAGCCTCCATCTGAAGTAATATATTCACAAATTTCAACGAGAAAAAGACCTGTTTATTACTCTGCCTATTGTGTATATTCAAATTTCAAACACTTACTTGCCAGAATTTCTGAATATTTTACTTTAGGTTGAGGCTAACCCTGTATGAATGTGTCCTTAACGTTTGTTTTCAGCCGCAATTTTTAATTCGAAACTGGACTATTGTGTTAAATAGTTGTCGTAAATTTATTATTTTTAGATCACTTGATTATGGAATTGTGTATGTGGCTAAATAATTTTGCTTGGCACAATAAAATAAATGAATGTTATTTTGTTTGTTGTAAATCATAGTTAACTATTTGGACAGTAAAAGAATGAAAGACATTCTTCGCCTTGGCCATGGATTGTAATTCCCAGTCTTTAGTGGATATTTTTATTTGTGTTCAAGAGAAAAATACATACAAGGGTAAAATTTGCACTTTATTTAATAGAAAACTGTAATATTTCTTAGAATTTATAAAGGAAATGTTAGGTTAGCAATACTAGGCAGGCTGGAAGTATATGAATCACTTCCTGGTAAGCTGAAATATGTATGGCGAATGAAATTTCCTTACATTTCTAGCTAGAGAATATCAATTTAATATCAGTTACCTATGTTCTAGTATTTAAGTGCCCTGCTTTTTTCTCTCCCATCCTCAGAGGCCCAGAGGCAGCTACAAGGATAAAATTATTGGTATTGGATATTTATTTTAAAAAATTGCTACATGCAAAGTTTGCAAAAACAGTGGAAGAGATATTTTCTGGCCAAAATTTGGCCAGAAAATATTATTTAATAAACTCATACCACTGAGTTTCACCAGTTTTATCTGGTTTCATCTACAGAAGAAAAGTCAAAACTACCAACAATTCATGGTAGTAAGAACTGAGGATACAATATGAGGATATAATTTGCTAATTTGTTGTAAGCAGATATTTTATATTTTGCTAAAAGTAACAAAAATAAAATAAATTTTGCAATTGAACACTTTATTTGCTTGTACCATCATATTTTATCAGCCCTCAAAATGGTATCTAAGTAGCATTCCAATATTATACAGAGCTTAACCAAGTTTACTACGTCACTCTAACTTTCATAAAGGGCTGCAAAGTAAGGATACTGTAACTTGAGTCATCTGACACCAAGTCCCTCATAAAACAAGTCTAACTCTTGAAGTGAATCACACTATTTTAACCGCCCAATACATCAGGCAGTGAAGATCATCAGTGAGAATTTAAACCAAAGGAAGATTAGGAGAAAGTTGAGAAAATATTGTACCAGTAATTCATACATTTTACATGAAAATGAAAAGGAAAGTTATTCTAATGCAAGGGCTCTGTGCAAGAATGTCCCCTTACCCACTGATTTCCTTTCTGGAGGAGATGTTCTTGTACGAAGCCCTTTTTTAAAAGTTGCAAAGACATGTAAGGCAAAAAAAGAAGGGCAACTAGTTTTTCCAGTGTTTAGTGGTAACATTCTTTAACATTAATTATTAGTTGTTTGTTTTGACACAAATACTTGTGTCCCTGATAATAGTATTTACAAATTATTTTTTTAAAAAATTTGTTATTTTCAAAGAAGTAAAAACACCCATTAAAACACTCAACAGGGCCCTTTAAATATTATTACTCTTTCAAAATAAATATTTTCAGCTTGAAGCTGTAAATGTACCTTATTGAATTGTGTCACATTTTAATAATACTGTATTTGATAAAAATCTCCAATGAAAATTTCATGAATTCTCATATCTTTTTGTTAGTAATCCTTTCACTTCTGAACTTTCTGCAACATCCACAGGTAAACAGCCATCATTGTCAGCAATTGAACAATCTGCCCGAGATTGTAAGAGTTCTTCTACTATTGTCAGAAAGTCACATGTGGCAGCTGTAATTTACAAAACAAAGTTCTTTAACTCCCAATACCAATGTACAAATTCTCCAAACTGATCCCCATACATTTCCTTTAAAAATTAGTAGAGAGAATTTAATAAAAGATCAAGGCATTTTCTTTTTGGTGATCATTTATTAATTCTCATAACTTTTTCTCTTGACAATGTATCGATATTATTAGGAGGAAATTGATGTTGGTCGCTATTGGGACTTGAAGGGTTAACAAGTACTCAACCCAACAGCACTCTACACCAAAATTACAGAAGAATTTTTTTCTTTTTGTTTTGAAAATACATTACAACAAACAGACAAAATGAAAGGCTACTGAAGACAAAACACCGTAGGATTTCACCCACAGAGTCGCAAGTTTAGGCGACATACTAAATGAATAGTACCATGCAAAATTACTGCTGATGGGGCTACATTTAAATGGTCATGTAAAGAAATTTTTCTTTAGCAGATTAACAAGGAAGGACTACACACTAAATAAATACAACTATCACTATGAAGTACAGCTGAAGAGGTTTCTTTTAAATAAATAATTTATTGTCTTTTCGTATGGCTGGATTTGTGATGGGGCAAGATGAAACAAATCCTGTTTTCTGGTTGGCTACCAGAGTGGCAAGATAGGGAGCAAGGCAAGCCATCTTGCACACCCTGGATTACCCTCTTTGTCCAGCAAAAGCGGATTTTGTTTTGGCCATATAATCAATCCTTTACTGATCAAGCTCGTTTGGTCGAGATGTCCGAATATTACCCATGTATTTTCATTGACCTCGGCTTCATCTCAGTCCATAAAAATGCAAAAGGGACTTGGCCAACAACCAGCTATCTTGACCTCTTACTTGGTCAATGATGCATAAATAACATACAATTTTGTCAACAGACTCAATTCAAACTGCATTACACATCTCTATGATTGACTCCGGGAGTGAAAGAATCCATGGGATCCCTAATAATCAGGTATCCACGTATTTTAAACAGAGTTAGTCTGTATTACTTGCATGCCTAATTGTCAGCAGTATAAAAACCTCAGCTCTCACTTATTTGGATTATATTTTTTATGAAACATTTCTTCCATGTAAAGATTTTGACTCAGGTTTGGATGCTCAATCATTCTAGAGAGCAAAAGGTAGCTTTACTCAAGTCATAAAATTAATCTTACTACATATGTTCAAATGTTCTCTTTTACCTTTTTTTTTTCAAACAACCTCTCTATTAACCATTCATTACTTAGAAATGGAACACTACCAAGGCTGCAACAAATTCTCCAATGTTGTGGGCATAAACAAAGAGCAAAATGTACTCACCATAATGTAGTGGTGTTTGTCCATCTAAATCCTATTTTTTTCAAAAAAAGGTCTCTGTTAGAGACTATCTGAAGATGAAGTTTTGCATACACACTTTGCTGATAATTTTAGATTATGTGATAGGTCTTTGCTTTACAGTGCAATGAAGTTCACTAGCAATGAGGAAGAGAGGCAAAAAGAAAATAATACCGAGAGCATTTTAAGTTTTGCATACATGTTTCAGCAGACACTTTTGCCCTCATTCAGTGCTAGTTAAAAGTTATTAAATAGGAGGAGAGATATACATAGCGCATATTTATTGCCAGAATGAAGACAATAGGAGGAGATTAAGGGAGAAGGAAAAACCTCTTGTTCCAATTTTTCTCATTTCAAAATTTTCTTTTGTGTACATGACCAAAATTAAGAAACTGCAAAATTTCCTTATGTAAAAAAAGCAAATGTTGTCAATGTAAAATTGCACACAAAGTCTTGGACAGTTTTCCTGTTTTTGTCCAGATTTCACTAGAAAACAACTTGAGTATTGTACAGTTGTTTTTCAGCGTGTGTGCATGTCAGTGGTCTAGAGGTTGATTTTCAAAGGGCTGACATCCTTAAGGGTACCCTTGAGGGGGGAACTTAATGCACTTATTGCAAACTTTACATGAACGTTCCTACTACCTGTGTGTTTATTTTTGCTTTGTTTTTTATAAGATATCTCACTACATCCTTATGGCCTCTGTCACAGGCCCAGTGAAGCAGGGTCATTCCCTAGGATATAGAAGATAAAGATACTGAATATACAATCACCCAATATCCTTGAGTGCCCTATAATTTATGGGCAAATGTACTCAACCTGTTATCCTGGCATCATTCCCTCTCTATGAAACAAAAAGCCTGATTGAAGATTAGCAGCTATCAAGTGAACCAAACACTTCTTAAGGTGGCCCGAACCTATTTATATGCATGTTAGTTATGTTTTTAATTCACGTTTTTCAGAATGAACAATTCAACCGATTTCTAAGATGTTTGGCATCCTAAATAAATAATAACGGAACTCTAAGAAAATGTTATTTATTTTAGGTATAAAAGATAAAAAAACATAACAAAAACGCATATAAACAGGTTCAGGCCACCTTAAGTGGAGCAAAATGATCCATAACAATCACAATATGATCCCACAGAGAATGAAAACATATCAGATTTTGATGCAATACTCTAAATTTGCTTTAAAATTAAAATTCCACATTAAGAATAAAAATCAAAGCTAACTATTAATAAGGAGTTAACCAATGTTTTCTTAATTACCTGGTCATCTTGAGCATTGATGTCTTCTCCTCTTGTTAACAAAAGATCCAATTTCTTCACATTTCCCTCCTTGCACCAATCAAACACTGTCTTGTTAGCATCACTGTATAAATAAATCAGAGACGAGAGTGGTTATTCTTCATTTTCTCTTACACAATTGTGACCTATCATTTTTTCTCTTTTTTGATGAGCAATAACTTTCTTTATCTAGAATAAATAATAATAATATCATTACTTATTCCCTATGCAGAGAAAGAAACAATCAATCAATCATGTGCAAAGCATGTATTGATAAATTTTATCATATTGGTATTTTAAGGAATCACTGCATATTTGCATGTATACAAGTTGTTCCTGCTCCTAAATAGGTATGGGAACCCCCCAGTTTTATTTCAGAATTTAAGTTTCTAGAACACAAAAAACCAATCGGAAACATTTGACAAAACTCTCACACACTGCCTGGGATGGCCAGGAGATTCCAGACACTAGACTGGCTGGTACCACTTAGCCATAAGTCCTCATGCAAGTAACCGAGTACCTGTCATGCGGATTAGGCATTGGGAGCAAGAAAACCAGAGCAAAACAGCACAAATAATGAACATTTCAGTGCATTTTATCACAGGAACAACCGAAACCACTAGCACTGCCCTTCTGTTGGAGGAGTCAAGCTATAAGAAGTTAACAGGGATAAAACATTATGCTGTTGCTGATGACCATAGCTTGCTGACCAATGATAATGTTATCAATTATCATTATCATTATCATTATCAGACATTTGTTTGGTAACCTCATGCTAGGATCAACTGAGTGACATCCATGAAAGTTAAGGTGATAAAAGTTTATGGACATTGTTGTCAGCCACCTCAACTTACCTGATAATTTCATCATTGCCACCATCTTGTCCCCTTAATGTACTAACTGCAAGGCCCATTGTTTGTTTTTGAACGGGCTTTTCATCTTCTTTTACAGTCTGTGAATAAAGTTGAAAAGAGGTTTAAATTTCTTTTCAAATTTAAATCTTGATCTACAACAAACTCTTTGATCCATTTCTTCAAACCCATCTTTGACTCTAGTCTTATGCTTTTATGACTGTTTTTCAGTAACTGAGATTGATTTGTACAAAAGGTAAAGGCAATTCAGGAGCAAAAATTACCAGTCCTGAGTTTTTATTACCATTTTCCAATACCATCAATCAACTAGCTTGCCCATGCAAATGATAAAAAACTATGGAGATCAGATTTTGTTCAGTACCAACATTCCTATTCATCTTCATGTAAACCTATCTTACCAAGTCATCAGTTACAGCATATTTTGCCTCCCATTCTGGGTCAGTTTCAAATAGCTCTTGGATATAAAGCTCCACGGCTTGTTGTTGAGGCATATCACCGAGCTTTTTCCACGAGTCCCTGTTGTTTTGAAAATATAACAAGTTGAGAACACACCACCTCTCCAAGATACTCTCATTTTGCTGTATTAATGGCAATTAACAAATAGAATGATACATGTGGAGAGAAGAACTCAGAAAAAAATTATGAGTTCTAGATGAGAATTGAACCCACCACCTTCCGGACACTAGTCAGATGCTCTAACCACTGACCTACTAAGAACTCTGGTGATCAGATGGTCATTTGTGGGCTGACATAACCACTGCATCTCACAGTCACATTATGTCGAATTAACACACTGATGAAAAAGTCAAGAATGGTCATGAAATTTGATCTGTATGGCACATTGATGATTAATCGCGGCAAACATATTTTGATTTTGTTCATTTATAATGCCAGTAAGCATAAATTATCTAAGGTACTTATAGTGAATGCGGCGAAACTTGTAAGTTTTGTCATGCACATTTTTAACATTTTGATTCAAATCAAATGATTGAATTACCATTATGGGACACAGTAATCATGAACTTAGCACAATAAACATGACGTACTACCTAAAAAATGTCTCATTTTACACCCCTACCTCCTTATGACAGCCACCCTCTCCACAACAGCCACTTTCCTCTGTTCCCAAGTTGGCCTTTGTGGAGAGGATCGACTGTCATGGCTGGTGCACGATATACCAAGTGAAAAGCAAGTCTTGAGTTACATCACAAAGAACACAACAATGATCCCTAGCCCTTACACAATAACACAATAAACTTCACACAATAGTACAAGACAATAGTGCATATATTGACTTGGTATATCGGGCATCACCCACCGTAGTAGTATAAATAACAACTCTTACCACTTTGCTCTTCCCACTACATCCCAAAACCCTGGTCTAGATGTGTGACAAGGTCCTTCTTTTGCCTTTCAAATAAAAAGAACAACGATAAAAAATACAAAAGTGTTGATCAACCGTTTCATAATTAAGCGGAGTAAAGACAACTTCAACAGGTTGGGGCACATAAGACCTTATATGTTACAGGTCAAATTTGATTTCACGCTTAAATTTTTCACCCTAGGTTTATTCTCAATTTCCTTTGCCTTCTAGGGCTAGGAAACATTGGAAATGAGAATGAACAAAAGGTTAAATCAAAATTAACCTGAAATCAAATTTGGCCGGTGACATATTTTGCAACTTATGTATGCCCGTGGTACACGGTTTGTAACGGTTAATCACTTTTTCATCGTGTCCGGGAGAAATCACGAAAGTAGAACCCACACTTTTTTTCCTATTTAGTATCAACATATGCTAAAGGGAAAGCGCTTATCTGTAAAATTCATCTACTCTGGAGCGAAATTAAAGACGAAATATTTTGAACCAAACTTAAGCTTAAGCTTAATTGAGCTTATATGACGTGAGCAAACGTACACAAGGTTATAAGAAAACAAACCTGCTTAAAGAGAGCGTAAAAAGTAAGCCTCTTTTCATCGCTCAAGTTTTTCATAGTCCTAACAAACTCTGTTGCTGCTTGAAAGAGCTTCTCTAGGTCGTCTGCGTCGAGCACAACTTCGTCTTCAAAGTACTCAGCAGCCGCCATGTTGGATTTCTGTGGTACTTATTGAGACTGCTGAGATAAGGCGGGCTCATTGAAGGGTCACGCCATCTCTGGCAAGTTTGCGGAAATGAGTCAAATGACTGCAGAACTATTATATCAGCTCGATATCATCATTATCATTACCAGCATCAATCACTGATCAATCTATCATAACATTCTCCATTGCTGTCTTTGTTTTTTTTTTCCGATGAAGTCTATTCCAAATTTTAGTTTAGTTTTTGTTACCTGTACTGCTGTAGCTAGGGAGTTTGGTTCGAGCAAGCGCGTGCAAAGAAGGGGCAAATATCGTCATAATGAACAAGTGCCAATTTACCATGGAAACCTGTTGTTTGCATAGAAACTGACAGATGTACAAAGGCTTGCCATTTATTATATGCTGGGATTTTTTAAAATGTATATATTCAGTAAACCGTTTGATAGATCAATAGCGTTAGACGAAAATAATGTGAAACTGAAGAGTGAACATCGCTTGAAAAAACGGCCGCGTTTAGAGGAACGCAGAAAAACGACAGAAAGTAAACTTGGAGAAAAGAAAAATGAGACGGGTCAAGCACTTGAGATGGTAAGTTGGCTACCGACGAAGCAACTGGGAAATGTTTACATAGTTGTCCCTTTCAACTATTAAAATTCGATTAAAAATCATAAAAAAAGCTAGTATGCAGTAAAAAAAAAAGGGTCAGTAGGGTTGGGCGTATGTAAATAGTAGTATTACAAGGGTGGAACCACAGGTGGCCCAAGCGTAAAATGAGAGTTTGTATGGGAAATAAAGAGTTGGAAACTTAGATAAAATAACTGAACGAAAAGCGATAAAAGTTATTAATAAAGTGTAAATATTGTTTTTTCGTGTCATTGTGTTTGTTTTTACGAAGTTTCAGCGCGGTTTGACTACTTTTACATCATTTGACCTGACATTGTAATTATTACAATGTCAGGTCAAATGATGTAAAAGTAGTCAAACCGCGCTGAAACTTCGTAAAAACAAACACAATGACACGAAAAAACAATATTTACACTTTATTAATAACTTTTATCGCTTTTCGTTCAGTTATTTTATCTAAGTTTCCAACTCTTTATTTCCCATACAAACTCTCATTTTACGCTTGGGCCACCTGTGGTGGAACTTGGTTCATTACATTCCGGCCGTGACGTGGTGAGATTAGGTGGTCAGCAAATTGAAAATGCAATTCTCGGAAACTTTGAAAAAAGTTTCCATTCCATACTACAGCCATGCCTTGTCAAGAGGATCGCTTGGCTGTGGTTAGTATTGAAAAAAAGACAGATGAGTTTAAATAATGAACATTCGTGTAAAATCGCGCCCACACTGCTTAGTTTTTCCCTCGCAAAGCATGTGTAAAGCAAAGGCTACCTTATAATTTTAAAGAGATTTAAAAAATCATTTTTGAGCGATGAAAACATTTAGCACAAAGCCATAAAACTCCACAGTCCATAAAATATTACAACCAGTGCATTAACTCTTGCGTTTTTTTATAAAACCTTTGGATAAAAGCTTACCTACTTTGTACTTCTTGATTCGTTGTACTGCATTTCAAAGAATCGTCAAGAGCTATGAAAGTTCCTCTTTTTCTTTTGTTTTGTCTTCCTTGTGTTGTTAAACAGGAAAATATTTATCTTTTCCGTTATAAGCAACTTGCAAAAAATGGCGGACAATGATCTGTCAATCATCCGCCATTACTCGCATTAATCACCCGCGTCATCACTCGCATTTATCAACGTCGCTCCCAGGGCATCTCTGCCATTTTCGCAAGTCCTATGTTATCGATTCTTGGCCCCGGTGGCCCAGGTACTCTGAAGGTCCTAGTAAATAGTACTTTCCATTGAACAAACATTTATGGTTTTTCCTTTTTACTATCTATTAAGGAAATAAACTGGATCGATGGAATTAGTAGCTCGAATTCGTCTATACCTGAGGCAAGAGAAGACACTCGCTCAGAGAGGCAGCTTCAGTCCAACGTAGATGGTAATAGTGTCGGTTTTTTTTTTTCATTATTATCATGACTCTTTTCATTTTAAGAGTTTTTCCTTCAATGTGTAACTTTTCTATATTACACAACTATTTATGTGAGTATATTAATAAAAGCCTGGCCTCGTTGACTCGGTCCACAGTTTAAGTTACGGATGCTTGTTTTCCCCATTGAATTGGGCCAAGACACTCTAGAGGGGTAGCCTTTTACAGTCACTTGTCCAAGAGAAAAGCGCACCGCTGGACGTAAATCTCGGCGGGGGGGTGGGGAATGAGAATTCGTAGCTCACGGGACCAAGAAAACCATCGCAGGGGGGGGGGGCATAATCGGGGACGAGGGAAGGGAAACTTTCAAATTTAGCAGGATAGTTAACTCTGGCTAACTCTGCTTGTGATCTGTAGTCAAAATTCTTCTTTTTTTATTTTTTTTTGTGTCTAATTTTTGTGATCTTCAGATAAACTTGATTGCTACACTCTGGGAGATGTGATTGGCCGCGGTTCATTTGGTGAGGTCATTGCAGCCACGCGTAAGGCTGACAAACTTCCGGTAAGAAATAAAGATAGTTAAATGCTTTCTTGGGTGATAAAAAAATGTTAAAATAAAAGTGTCAAATCTTCCAAAAATAAACAAAAATTGCTGGAAACATCATATACAATGGAAGGCGAAGAAAACCATGTTACCATTTTTATACCATTAATATTAGGCCCAGGCCAAGCGTCGAACTTTTCATGAGACGAACCAGTTCCTTCATGAAAAGTTCGACGTAAGGCTCAGTTAAGTTCGTCTGAATGAGTTTGGATTGAATGTCCAACCAGGAGCGTGGCGTCGATATTTGCACATACGCCTCTGCATGCAGCTGAAATCTGGAAAAAAATATATTTTCTATTTCCTGAAAGCATTTTTATCTTTAAATGGGGATGACATAAATTTTTCTCATTATATTGGTGTATTTGCCCGTCTGAAGGTTAGACGTATCGCTCTTTGTTGTAACCTCCTTAATGGCTTCACTCTTTTACACTTTTTTAAACCGTAAACGCTGATAACTCTAGGGATGGGTAAATAAAAAACTAAGTACTGCATTTTCCTTCGTTTTTATTTGCTGAAGCCAGTGCCCTGCGGAAAACGCAAGAAATGGCATTTCCTAGACCCTAAAATTAAGACCCCCCTAGTTTGGAGGGCCCTCCGCTCTTTAACGCTCAGTTCCCGTGCGTACAGCTCCAAAAATCTCACGTTACGCCCCTACCAACACGTTGTATCCGTCTGCTTCAGACGGATTTAACGTCTGAAGATCTTCTCCGGGACAAACGTCGATCTTCACATGTGACGAACTAAACTAATAACTTTTAAGTTATTAGTTTATGAAAATAATTTGTATGATAATGCATATTTAGTCTCGTTCGGAAGAAAATTTGTTAAAATTGCTTTTTGGTCTGATTCAGTTGATTGGTTCCATTTTACCAAGTTCGACGTCTGACCCAACAGACGATCATAACTTAAATTAAGTTGACCAAAATAAGAGTTGGTTCCTCTCATGAAATGTAGGACGTTTGCCCTTGGCCTTAGTGTGTTTATGTCACTGTCAGTCTGAGAATGAGTCCTTTTTCCTTGAGGGAAAAGTTAAGAAATGTTCGTTTTATTTGTTGCCGGTGGATTCTTCCGTACTAGTATGGTCATCTCGGCAGTTAACCGTAAATGTCAACTTTAACCATCCCTATCCGGTTTGTACTAATAGGTTACAAGATAAAAAAAAATACGCTTCTTAAGCGTAAGAGAATGTCCCATTAATCTGGAGTTGTAAGTGATAAAAAAATTGATAGTGACTGATTTACCACTTTTTATCATTTTTCCTTCTCAGGTGGCTATTAAATTTGTCAGAAAACATTCCGTAAAGGAGTTTAAAGAGGTTAGTCTGCGAACGTAATGGGAAAGACATCTGAAAAACACACACTCCCCTCGTCACCGTGACACACAAAATATTTGTTAATACTGGTGTTTTTGAAATCACCAAGGTACATTTGGAGATAGGTTTAACCACTTCATTGTCCTCTTTTGCTTCAGCTTAATGGTAGACAAGTTCCAGCCGAAGTTTATCTGCTGAACAAGGTTCAACATAACAACGTCATCAAGATTTACGATTTCTTTGCAACGGAAGACTATTACGTCTACGTTATGGAAAGACCACATATTTGCGAAGATTTGAGTCGCTTTTTACTGAAGGGAACACTCAGCGAGGATGAAGCAAGAAGCTACTTCTCGCGGATTGTAGAGGCCAACATCAGCTGCGAGGAGAATGGGGTCGTTCACAGAGATCTCAAACCCTCGAATATCCTGGTTGATTTGGAGACTGATGACGTCAAATTAATTGACTTTGGTTTAGCTTCCGAGATTCAATATGAGCCTTACAACCTGTTTAGAGGTAGGCCACAAGGAGAGGTTCAGCAATCAGGGCAATGCAGACTAGCGGAAGGGTAAAGTTGTAATCAGGAGCGCAGAGGGTTATGATCTGCTGAAAAAAGCGTTTCGCTGATCTCTTACCATCTGCTAATAAAAACCAGTTCGTCCTAGTCGCAAGCAAAACGAGCGTGGAGCGAGCATTGTGATTGGTTATTCTTGTGCTTCAGTTAAGGACTGCTGTAATGTAGTTTTCATTAGATCACAAGCAACGGAGTTACGTTCTGATCCTTACGTCTCCGATTTCTCTAAGTCATCAATCTGCTTGCTTAAAAATACTTGTATCATAAATATCATTAACACTGATGGAATATTATTCTAATGAAGCGTTTTACATGTTTCAGGTACAAGGGCTTATATGGCGCCGGAATACCTCCGATTCGGTTGGTATGATGGCTGCCAGGCAACAGTCTGGGCTCTAGGGATGATCTTAGTGGAAATGCTCTCTCCATATATGGCGTTCAACAGACCTGAGCAGGCTTTCAAAATGCCGCCCAGAATCCCGAAACATCTTTCAGCAGGTAATACACGGTAATATTAACCAATTTGTCTGACCAAAAGCTGTCTGTCCTATACCTGAATGGCAGATTATTAGTGTACGGTTAGATGGTGATTTTCGTATGAGGTAAGATGATATTAGCCGCAGAGTCGACAACAGTATAGGATATCCCAATCGAAATCGTTCGGAGTATTTGTAGTTCTTTCACGACTGTTCAATCTTGATTTTTATTTTTCAATATAACAGAGGCCAAGAATTTGATCAGTTCGATGCTAAATGTTGCGTCAATAAATCGGCCATCACTCAGACAGGTTTTAAGACATCCTTGGTTTTCAATGCGGGGTAGGTACACGAGCTACTACACTATTACTACACTAGTAATAAATTTATATATACACATGTCTTTCAGAGGCTTTGGAACCTGGAAACGAGTCATACTGAGGTTGCGCGAAAGAGTGGGTCGGTATAGTATCGCATTGCTCTATGGGACTGTTATGGGGGCGACGTAGCTTCTTTCATGGCTTTCGTTGGCTACTACTACGTTGCGCAGGAACCTGGTTTAAAACTTATTCCCAAAAACAGTCCCATGATTCAATACGACACAACACCGACCCACTTACGCGCAATCTCAACAGATGGCCTAGAACTTTTCCCGCATTCCACTCCAGTGAGAAAATATAAAGAAATAAGCCGTGGGCTCGGATGGACAATTTCATACAAATGGCTATATTTTGTCCCACCCAAACCTCACGTTTGTTCCTCTGGTTAGGGGGATACGGGAAAGGTCTATTGTGCTACTCAAAAGATCGGTACAAAACCTGCAAAACAGTCAATAACAAAGTAAGCCGAACCATGGTCAAATTTTTAACCCATGGTCGGCTAACACTCCTTCGATTAATGACCATTAATTAAACTAAGAAGTATTTTCAGTATTTGCCTAAGATTATACTTTTTCATGATTCGTGTAATTTTCGCAGGATCCGGGGGAGATTCATCTTTAAGTGACGACTTCACTACTTTGACGTAAGTTCGTATCCTTAACAGATTCTATGTTCGGGTATTTTCTTGGTGATTTAATTTACTTTAAAGCCACAATGGAAATTCAAAGAGAGCAAACGAAAGTCACTATCAAAGGAAAGCGCAAGTATGAGATAACGGCATGAATGTTCATCGTTAAAGAGGATAATTATCCCACATTAGCTCGCTTGTTAAAACACAGGCAAGATTCCAGGCAATAAAAATGTAACAGTTTTGTAGTATCTTCTAATATACTTATATTTCCAAATCTTGCAGTTTCTGTAGAACGATGCAAACTTGTCTAACTTCTCCCCTGAGACGTCATCTTAAAACATTTTTTTCCCAAACGTTCATAAGACATTTTACTGCTAAAAGGGGTTTCACTGCATGAAATTAAACACGTTATATTCTTCCAAACTTTAGTGGGGTTAAACCCAGTGAAAAACAACGAGAAATCCCGTCAGGAAGTCCGATTGGTTCAACCTTATCCCTCGAGGAAGATGAAGAAGAAGAGGAAGAAGAAGAAGAAGCTGAGACCGGTATGTCAGTTTTCACTACCATTATGCGGATTTCCCTTTAGTAAACGGTTGTTAACATTTTCAAGACATTTAGAACATTTTCAAAAAGTAATTGAAAGCGTCTCTAATAACATGTATTACGTCTTCAATGACTAACGGCCTGGTTACCAACGACGCGTAAAAAGGAAAATAGGTAACCCCGTCCCCAGGTTGTTCTCATTTTCCAATGCGGCGATGATAGTAGATCTGAAGGTCCCTGGGGTAGAGGTTAGAAACATAGATTTCGCCAATATTGTTCAATACCCAGCTTTTTTTTGTGTTGCTAATCCTCAGTTTTTCTTGATCCAGATTCACAGATGTACTCCTATCACACGCCCAGTTTATCATCATCCAGTAACACCCTTGTTCGGTGAGTTGGTTATGCATCGAGAACCTCTTTAAAATGAAGGCAGCCAAAAATTGATGCTTAAGTTAAACCATTTATACATCAGAGGATTCTTCGTAGATTTTGCAAAGAGCCGGGTAGGGAAGAGGAGCTACACCCCTACGTAAAAATGAGTTGTCAGGGTCTAAAAAATGATCGGACAAATTACATGATAATTAATAAAAGACCGCGTCAGTTAGTGAGCCTTGATGGCGGACAGAATAATGCATGTTTATAGGCTAGGCACAGGCAAGCCACTGGTGTGCCAACTGCACAGTCGCTGTTGGCCTCTACATTAACCCTGTTTGTTGTCACAGTAGGCTCGAAGGATTTGAAAGCTTTATTTTTTAAGTTCGATAGGGCGTCCAATTCATAGTACTACGAAACTAATGAGACACATTTTTCGTATAATCAACAGGAAAACAACTTCTGATACATCCCAGGCAAAATCGTATGTGGAAATGCAAGCAAAGACAAGAATTATACGGGACGTCCATTTTGATTCCATTGGAGTAAGGAACTCTAAAAAAGTATTGTCTACTGTAATAAACGGGGATTCTTGGGAATCTTACGATCTGCGTGAATCTTGTGACTTGCCTGGAGTAAGACGCTTTGTTAACAGAATTAAGATTACGAAAAAGAATAAATGTCAACAGAAACCTGACAACAAAAACTATGATTGCAGAGGATGTAAGAGGAAGAGACATGTGCGTATTACAAAGGAAACAAGTGTCGGAAGCACAAAGAAACTTTCAACTGTGGAACGATCGCTGTTTGGTGGTCAATCAAGCTTTTCTGAAGAAAAGCAACCTACAAAGTTTTTAAATGTAGCTATTTGCGTTGTTCGGCGTGATCTCAGTGATATGAAAAGCTCACCGTTTCGTGGCCTGAAGTTTGGGGAAAAAATTCAACACCAACAGAAGTTTGGAAAAAAAGGCCCTACTTGCAGTCAGGGTAGAGGTACAAACAGTAGCAGATCCGTTGTACACAAACCCTCAAAGTCCCCGATGTTAGATGTCCGCACGCCACTAATTTGTAGTCTGTCTTTAATTTTGAATAAAGTATTCAGAGTGGCACTTTTTACCTTAGTTACTTTCACATACACAAAGGGCCATCCGTCAGGGGACGAGACCTTCCGCCACTGACGGGGTGCCACCCTTAGTCCCGGAGGCCGAAGCCCCTCTCAGCGGCCCCTCTCAGACAAGTTTACCATTCGCCTAAGTAACTTCACTAAGGGCAAGGGCGTTTTCAAGGCGGCGTTTAACTTTACAGGTTGTTTGAGGTCTTATACATTTATGGATCAACTCTACTATGACGTCTCTTTTGGAGTGGATGATAGATCAAGTATAACTTTTAAGTTATACTGAAGCACTTGTTTTAGGGAAAAATAAAAAAGTAAGTTCCGTTATAAGCATTTTACAAGGAATGGCCTACAATGATCTACAGTGACCTACAATTACCTACAGTAAGCTACAATGACCAAAAATAATGTGACGGTCCCTGCAATGAGCTAAAGTAATGTTACGTCAATGCGACTGCGACGAGAATTGGGCGGCAATCAAAGGGACCCCAATCAAGGCAGCTATTGACTTGCTCAACTGCGATTAGTGATGTGACTCTTTTTTTTATTTGTTTATTGACTGCTGCCTTATTGGGAAAGTATTAAAATATGACCAGTAAGGATGAGAGGTTAATTAAGAATTTGTTCATGCTTAGCGTGCGTATATCGAGTTATGGATGCACGCGGGAAGTTTGGAGAGCACGAAAGATGTGTAAGAGTTGCACGAGGCGATAGCCGAGTGCAACTCTAGCTTCTTGAGTGCTCTCCAAACTTCCCAAGTGCATCCATAACTCGATATACGCACAGCTAAAAGCATGAGCAAATTCTTTTATAACATAGCTGACAAAAATGCTTGCTTTTTGATTAACTGCAAAATTCTCGTAACGCGCGACACAATAACAAACGGTTCTATTGGCTGATTACGAACACGCCACAATCGTCTAGTTTGAATGAAAATATTCTTTCTGTAAAAGTGAGAAAGAAAATTTGCTTCTTTATTCGTTAACGATGAAAGGAAACTAAGTAGAAACAAAGGTAAAAGAGTCTTAAAGTTCACCTAAAGTTACAATACTAACATGTTCGTAAGGAGTCGTGGAGTATGGTTTGGATTGGCTGAAAAGATGTTTACGTTTTGCTCGGCGAAATCTAGAAAACATGTTTTTAGCGAAGACGACTGTCATCCTTCTTTAAACTTAAATGCATTTACGAACATTGGCTGGTCATTACGGCTTCTTGAGAAGACCTGGCAGCAGTTGTTTTTGTGAGTAATAAATTTATGTCTTCTTGTGTAATTTGTGTTGTTGTTGCGAGATAAATTTTCCTGCTTAAGTCGGATTAACAAATTTAAAAACAACGATAAAAACTGAGATTTTGCCTTTAAATGTTGTTGATGACCACTTGGTGTCTGTTCTGTTCCCAGTGAATGTCTTTCAGCCAAAATTTGCTGCAGCTGATCTTCGACAAATTTGCGAAACGCGCAACTTGCGAGGTTTTTTTAATTCGGCTTTATTTTTGCTGCTTGTTGGATCAGGGCCTAAAAGGTCAATGCCGATAGAAAAATTGGGCAGTTCTTCGCTGGTTTCTTCCATATTTTAAAGAGAAGGAAAAGTGCACTGCAGCTTAAAAGACGACAACTTTACAGCCAGGTAAAAAAAAAAATGCTCACGTCATCTTATTTATTATATACATACTGAGAAATACTCACCAAAAAGCTATGTCAAAAATTTTCGTACGCAAATTAGTTCTAGCCAATCAGAGGAGCGAACGATGGTTTTCACACGTGAAAAAAATGATACGTCCAATCAGAATCGCGAACGATGTTTTTTCACGTGTGAGAAAAATGATACGTCCAATCAGAAGCCACAGAGGTGTGTGAGTTTCGCGCCAAAATTCCCGCCTTTTATTGCAGCTTGCAGCGCCGCTTCGCACACATTCAACGAGAAAAGTTTTACTCAAAGAGTTTTCCTCGCTAAAAAAGTGAAAAACATTTCGGAAATGGAGTGGAATAGTTTCGTTTGTTTCACTGTCGATGAAAAAAACGGTAGAGAGCTGGCGAAACAACAACGGAAAGGGAAAAACAGAACGAGACGTAAGCTTTTGTTGTGCTTTTTGTCGGAGTTACTTTGCCTTTCATTTAGGCTTAAGCTTATGATATTGAAACCGGCCATTTTCCTAAAATTCACTCATTTTCAATTGTGCATTGAGAACAAACAGTTAAGATTACTTATAGTTCTTGGATTACCTCATATCCTTACCGTCCTTTATGTTTTTAACAAACGTTTTTACTAAAAAGCTGATACTTCGTTTTCGTTGTCATTTTGCGGTAAGTGTGTAGCGGTAAATTTTAGCATTTTTGAAAGATTTAAAATAAAAAGGCCGCCAAAATGATGAATGTCTCAGTATGTATATAATAAACACAATACCACATGGAAAGTGCTTTGTACGGTATTTACGCACTCGTTGTTTTTGTATCACAAATCTTACTCGTTCGCTGCGCTCACTCGTTCGATTTCTGATACGTCAACAACTCGTGCGTAAATACCGTACGCCAGCACTTTCCATGAAGTATTCTCTATTTACGCACGGCCGTGCGTAAATAAAGATTTTGTTCATAGCGGCTCAATAGGACTTATATAGGACAAGCACGCGCGCTATGTTATAACTCATGATTGAACATAACACCACAAAAAAGCCACAATAATGAAGGTATCTTTATTCTCATTTCAAATACCACTGAGTTTTTTTCTGTCTATTATATCATTGTAAAATTGCAAAATCGCCTATAAACTATAAATAGGCCGTTGGCACGATGATGTCAATTTATTACTGCGATCAGAATCCTTCAGGGCTTTGCTTTCTTGTGCAAATTAAGGCTTTTGTATTTAAACCTCACTGGGATTGCCAAATTTAAACGCTTGGCACGAAACTGTACAGAAATTTAAAGTCTCAAAAATCTAAGATATTTTTACGCACTTTCATGTAATATTTAAGGTGAAGCATGAAATGGAAATATTAATTTCCTTGATTCTTTCTTTGACAACTTTAATAGCCGTGAATCGTGCAAAGACCCGATCCTTTTTATAACGACCTTCACCCGGCAGGGGCGGATCTAGGGGGAGGGTGCAGGGGGTGCACCCCCCCCCCCCGAGATGACCTGCAGCTTTCTAATACAACTGGTCTGCTGTATTAAATTTGTTTACGTCACCAGTCAGTTAGCCCATTCCTTTGTGGTGCATCCCCCCTCCTCATAAGGAAAATCCTGGATCCGCCCTTGAAACGCGTAACCACAATCTTTTTTCCCTGTTTCAAACGTTGTGCCATTTTGTCTGTATGTATTGTTCAATTCGTATAAGAATATCTTTCCGGATGGAACAGTGAAGAGCACTGGTGAATCATTCAGAACATACTCCAAGTTTAACGCTATATTAGTACCAAACTTGGTAATGTCAACTTTATACAACATCAGAATGAGATTTAAATATTTACAATACTACTGGAAATCAAGGGATTTGAGTTCAAGTCAGATAAAAAATAAATAACAGGAACAGTCACCAATAGTTCCAATAGTTGATGACTAATAAATAATTATAAAAAAACTAGTTTAAACTATTTGCGCTACTTAAAAATAATCCTTAGGATCAAATTTTCTTTGCGGTAAACTGTTGTCTCCCAGGTTCAAAATTGACATTTCTTCAACAATCGTGGCTTGCCTTCATGCGAATCCAGGACGCATTGAAATACACCCATATTTGTCGTGGAAATACACAAACTGAAACAAAAACGGTTTAATATTGAGATAGATTCCAGTTCATTTTCATAGTATGAAATAGTGTAAGTTTAAAAACGCTTGTTGCGTGAGTTTAGAACGATTTAAACCTAAAAAGAACTTCCTATCACCTCTCGTGCAGAGGAAAAGAATCCACCGGGAAAGGTTAGCCCGCGAGTGGGTTGATTTGTACGAGTTCGGGAAAAATTTGGGCGGCGGAGCTGTTACAGATCAACTTTAAATTCAGTTTAAAATTTTTGACCCTAGGTTGATTCTAAATTTCCTTTGTCTCCTAGCCCTAGTTCATAAATAATTGGGGTTAGGACACAAAAGGAAACTGAGAATCAACCTAGCATAAAAAGTTTTAACCTGAATATAATTTTGACCTGTAACAGAGCCACCAGGTTCAAAACAATAGGGCTTTTCCTCGCACTATTCCTCTGTCTTCGCTACCTCGCGCCGACCCCCCCCCCCCGGAATTCGCACAAGTGAGCCTCCTCGCAGGCTAGGTGTTATAAGGACATACCTTCCATCATCCCAAGCACAGATGTCGGTCAATGGCCCCGAACCAGAGAAGTCAAGAGACGCAACACACTCTGCAAATATCGAAAAATACGCCAGTGTGTTAAGAGACGGCAAACACTTGTAACGAGGCCTAACCCTTTTCAGGTCAGTGGATTAATTTATTTAGCATAATTACCTACATGTTCTTTTTGTCAGGTGGACAAAAGTGCTATATACTATTTTAACGGCCAGAGAAGGGAATCATTTGACTTTATTATCGCGGTCAGTTAGCTCCGATAATAGAGCGCCAGTTTAACCACAACCCAGGGTCCTCTTTGAAATTAACTTTAAGATCGTGCTGGCTGTGATTAATACCTTGGTTAAATGTACGTGAAGGGGTCATTGAAAAGTGACATTGTCCACTGTATGTCAGGTACATTAGGGAGCTTAAGCAATTCGTCACAATGTTGGCAAATTTTAATTCTAAAGGACTGTATCGTAGTTCAGGAAATGAAAAAGAAAGTAGCTGTCTTTTGCTCACGTCTTTAACAAAACGTAAAATTAAGCACTTTCACGTCGTAGTCGTGCAGATACGGCAAGAGATGTACAAAAACGGGTGATGCGCGTGCAGAGTTGTCGTTTGCTAAGAAACCTCTTGCTTTTTTGCCGTTCTCGTTACCGTCGCCGTCGTCGTTGCTTGAGCTCGCTATTAAAGAAATCACACAGATTCTTGAAAGGAGCAGGGGACGTTGACCCGAGTGGGTAACAAAGTGATCGCAGATAGGCTAATACACGTACTGGAAACTAGACACAAGTGGACGAGAACAAGAGAGATCTGAGAACGAGAGCCAGTGTTCCATCCAGGCAGGGCCACTTTCTTTGTAGTCTGTGCATAGACCCGTCTCTCCTCTTTCCTCGCCACAAGAGAGAAACGGCTGTATTTGCAGGCCATTTTCTTTGCCGATGTTTTACCTCGTTAAAAGTATACATTTTTTTAAATGGACAAGTGTGTTGCCCACCAATTCATCCACGACTGTGAACTTTGATGCAAGGACATCACAATTTGGCGTCAAAAGTTACTTAAAAGGAATTGAATAGATGTTAATCATGGTAACCGGTCAGTTCGCCCCGGTTACTTCTTTCCATTATTTTCGGGTCATTAGCGCGCTCCAAATGTAATATTCCTCGTTTTATAAACCATAAATAAAAACAAAAAATAGGAGACTAAGTAACCGGGGCGACATGAGCGTAAAGCTTGATCATCGTACCTCTTCCTTCTCGCTCCCAAATTCTCAAAGATGAATCATGTGACACAGTTGCTATTCTAAAAACATAAATCAAATTTACAATTGGCACTATTACAAGTCAACGACCATCGGCTCTAAAGGGGACAGAGTGAAATGTAAGGTATTTCACCGGTTTAAACGATATGATTTGTCATCGCTACACGCCATGACTTCTTAGCCCGATCTTTCTACATAAAGGAGACCCAGCCAAGCCAAGTACGTATTTGAAATATTTCCACTGAATTATCCTGTATTAAATCCATTTAAGTTATTCTACCATAACTTTGCTATAGTTAGTTAGTTCATCGCTGGAAATATCTCTTCTAAGACAACATACACCTCCCGTTCACGCCAGAATAGTCGTTAAAATGTTGCTTAGCCTACAGTGCAGGCCTACTGATTTGGACTATTGCCTCTTAAGTTTCGTGTGTCACTCCCCCACAGAATTCTGATCAATTCCACTACTTGCTAACGAACCCCAAGAAACGTAGAGTAGCAAAGTAGTAATATATCATAAGATTTCAGGTGATCTGTCTTTTAACTTGAAGTTGGTGATGTACTAAAACGTTTAGTAAAGTGCAATAAACAAAGTTAATAAAAGAGTCTCTCATTTTTTAGGGTAAAAGCAATGATTCTGTTGTGGCACGCTACTTACAGCTTGTTTCAAAATGCAAGGCTCATATGAGAACGTTATCCTTTTCCCAATTTTTAAAAATAAAGGGCACGATTTAATACTTAACATTAAACAAGTAACTGTTACAGGAAACAGTTTTAAACTTTAGGGAGTGCAAATACTTACAGATCTTTAGATGAAACATGTTCCAAACGGGGTAGAAAAATACAAGCAGAGGAGGTCTGGTAATGACCCACATATCTACAAATCATCTGCTGTGCCCTCACATCCCACAGCTGTCAATCAAGTTCAGACAAGCGAAAGGGCAATGAGAAAGTAGGACGACACTTGGTTTTTAAGAACCTATTAGGCTAAAATTTGCAAGTTAGGCAGGATCTTCTTGTGTGAAATCAATAAAAAGATCCTGTAAACTTGGCCAAATAAGATAAGTTAGCATTCAGGATCCTCTCTAAAGACATAGGTGCTTATCACTCCAGCTGCAATATACTGTATATGTAATGGTATACAGGTTTTTACCTAAGCAATGAGCTGAAAACCACTACATGTAAATACTCTTAGCCATAATGTATATATAACAGTATTATTATCATCATCATTATTATTAATATCACTAGTATGATTATTGTGAAGATTCTCATAATTTCATACTATCACTTACAGTTGCTTCACATCCTTTTCCATTGAATCCATTGCTACATGTCAAAATAAAATGTCCATCTTTTGAGCAATCACAGTATGTCTTCAATTGAAACAAGCAATAAAGGAAGTTAAACTCTAGCAATTTTATTCTAAAAACCTTTCTCTGCCTCTTCTCTAGCAAGCACCACCATGCTACCCTGAGTAACCTGAGTCCCTAAAACATTCCAAAAAATCTGCTAGACGAAAATAAAACAAAGAGCTCTAATATCATTAGTTTTGCCACTTCTCTGAAAAGGGAGACTAAAATTTCAGTAGTGGACCAAATCAATCAATACAGAGAACTGAGGGTTACTAATGGGGTTCTTCCATCCTGTTATCCTGACCAACGTTTGGCTCAATTCCGTATTCCCTATAGTTATTATTGGCCACATCCCACATATTGTCCATACTTCTAATCCCAAAATCTTGTCCTCATTTTGCTTTAAATCCTGAGCCACGGCCTAATCCTGAATCCTTAAAAAAACCTTTTGGGGACCCTCAGTACCTCGCTTGAATCTGATTTGAAGTGATGTGAAATACCTGGAAGTACTGCTGGGCAGGGAAAGTGAATGCTGGTTGCATATTTCTTGTATCCCAAACTCTGTTATAAACAGAGAAAACACACTATCAATTTCATAGCTATACATGTTGGCATTCACTGCTGAGCATTAGCAATACCACTTCACTCCATTAGATGACAAGGAAGGTATATTTAATGGACATAATCTTTTGGATCAGACAAACCAGCAGAAATGACAGAAAAGTATTCATCTAGGTCTGCTACAAAACCACGAGTAAAAAAAATAACCATAATGGTTTTTGTAAACCAAATAAACATGTTTTAAACAATTGTCAATATTTTATTACTACACATAACCAACTTAGCTGTCCCGCATACCTTAGCATTTTGTCTTCTCCAGTTTGAGCAACTTGAGACTGGGTTCCAGGAATCCATTTTACACAACTTACCTATTTAAAAGAAACACACACACAATGGGAATCACTGCCATTTTCTTCCATTCCACTTCGGTAACATTATTACAACTTATTTGCCCTTCAAGTTAATTATCAGGGTGAGGGGAGTTAGGTGGTGGGTGGTGACCTGGTTTTTATGAATACCACATGGCCTTTTGACATGACTCCACCCCAAAGTATCAATAATTTGTACTGGGCGATGATAAGTTGAAGTATTCTGTAAGTACTTCATACCAAATTTCTTGAGACTTCTCTTTCACTAATGCTTGATGGCCTAGTAACATCCCACAGTCTCACACAATTATCTCTAGATCCAGAAAATAACAGGTTTCCATCTACACAAAAAGAGATGTACGTAAACATTATTAACAACATATCAATAAATATTATTTATGTCAAAAAGAGAATTCAATACTGAAAGAATGGCATTCTGACATTTGCAGACTTTAAAATAAAAAGTCACTTTGTATCCTATGTATGCATCCATTCTTGTGGGATATATGCCACATTTTACTTCTAACTGACTTGGTTGACCCAGTTTGCTTCACACAACTACTAGAGTAAAACCTGCTTACATGTACAACTGACACTAAATGGACAGGTAAGAGCTAAGTGTCTGTATATTATTTATAGCCTGAGAAAGGGTCTACAATGCTAAGTATCTTGGTCAACAACAAAATTATCCATAATAGAGAAGTGTCTGTGAGGGGAAGTTTAACTGCACATGAACTAGGTACCATAAGCAGCAAATACCGTAAACTGCTCCTTATAAATCCTGGGCATATACATCTTTGTAAGAAGTATTGGGAGGGCTTATAAATAGAGGGGCTTATAGCTGAAAAAAAGCGCTTTGAACAAGCTAATATAACAGTGCTGATCAAAACACGTTTTGCATAAACTTGTTCATTTTTATTAAGCGGGAAAAATCATAATAAATCGAATTCATTTTGATACAAGCTACAGGGGGAGGGAGGAGGGGAGGGGGGCCTCAATATACCGCTAATTTTTGTTTTCAGGTAAATGGGCCTATAACTGGGGGTGCTTATAAGCAACAGTTTATGGTATTAGACTGTACTTTTACATCAGATATCACTAGTGTCTCAGGCAACTTTGATGTAAAAAGTGATTCAGAATAAAAACAAGATAAAGTTATACCTCACCTTCATTTAGATCAATAGCTGTCACAACTAGTCTGTGTCCTTCAAATGTCAATGATGGATCATTTTTGCCTGGATTTGTCTGCCACGCCTTTATTGTCTTATCTCTTGAGGAGCTATAAACAGTTGTACCTACGTGTTTTACCTGTGGACAAAACCATTTCACTTATTAGGGTAGTTATACATTTATATATAGCAACTGTAATTAAATTTTTAGCTACACATGTGTACATTTTTCTTCTATTTTTGGTCATATTTTTCTTAGATTTTATTATTGTAACGATTAATCTAATTCAGCTTTTGGCTGCGATTTTAATCAAAATAAACTATCTATCTATCTGTCTGTCTGTCTGTCTGTCTGTCTGTCTGTCTGTCTGTCTGTCTGTCTGTCTGTCTGTCTGTCTGTCTGTCTGTCTGTCTGTCTGTCTGTCTGTCTGTCTATCTATCTATCTATCTATCTATCTATCATGTGCTGTTCCAACACACAATCCAGGCATGTCACCAAGATTTCAAGTTGTCAGGTAAATTCATCTACAACAAGTAGGCAGGGAATCAAAGAGCTAGGGATTTCTTTTGGTTCTATTTTTCTCTCTATTTTCCTATGAAAGTAGCCAGGATCTGCGTTCAAACTAGCCGGGGGAAATCCCTGGCCCCCGGCTCTGACTGACAGCCCTGCAATCCCTCATGCTTTGAATCCCCTACCCCTCTGGATATTCCAGTTTAACTTTACATTTTCCTTTAAACATCTTGGCTTTTAAGATACTCTTCCCTCTCAGAAGTAGCTTTGCAAGCATGCTCATAACAATGGCCTTGGTAAGCATTATATTTACTGGAGGTCTATCCTCAATAAAGCATACCTGCCAACCTCCGGAGATCTAAAAACTGGAGACTCTCTATTTTGCACTACACCCCCCCCCCCCCCCCCCCGAATGTCAACAGCACCAACACCCACATAAGCGCCCACCTCGAATAAGCACCCATCCTAAAGGTAGAAAAAGTTAATAAGCGCCCAGGAAGAGGGGGTGGGCGCTTATTCGAGGCTCCCAATCAAACTCAAATAAGCGCTCACCCCCATCCCACCTACTTGAGTGAATAAATTCTAATAAGAGACTTCCCTGAGGACGGAGTTTTCTTCAGAGTATTTTACAGAAAGCTTGCTTTGTTACTTCTTCGCGTTTTGTTATTAGCATTTATTGTTTTGTTGCAAAATAAACATATTTCACTAGCTGAAAATGGTGAAAATTTAATAAGCGCCCAGCCTCGAATAAGCGCCCACTCTAAGGGTCCAAAAATTTAATAAGCGCCCAGGGCGGTTAATCGAATAAATACGGTAAACTACTCCTTATTCGGATTACTGTGCATTACTTTAGTGATGTCTCTTGTATGACCATTCCACCGATGCAGCAAAGCACCTTGTTTCCAGTCAAACAAAGCCACAGACTGTGGAAAGGAAAAAATTGAGCCCAGGTTTATACAGAAGTCAATTTATGGAGCACATTCTGAGCTTAACGAAGTGAGCACAAAACCTAATTGTAAAATTAATAAATACAATTCTATGCATAATAACACCCTTGTGATTGGCCTAAGTCAACGCATGTACCCAGTTGTGTCTGCCAATGAAATAATTATGTTTGGATAGTTAATGTTAGGATGGATGTGTGTATAGCTGTTGAAATTTTGCCTTGTGGAATTTTTTAATGATTTTAGGCTCAAAAAAAAAAAGGGGCAGACATCACAGCTATACGTCTATGTTGAAAATTAATCTACCGTTACATAAGGTGGAATGAATGCCATAAAAAGACATCCATTTTTTCAGAGTCACGCTAGGTTGAATATTAATGAAAGAACTGATGTAGGCACGCACGGCATGTGAGAATTGAAGGAGCCTAATCCCCTCACTCCTTCCCCTAGCTTTGAAATCAAATTTAAAAATCCTTTATCGCCATAATTATCACTCATCAAAATTTCTTCTTCCAAACTGTTAAAAATTACAGACACCAAGGTAGTGCTTTTAAGTTCAAGTTTATGGTAAAATGTCATGGTTTCTAAGTTACAAGGGAGTTGTTTAAAGTAACAGTCACGGAAAGCAAACCATTTAATTGAATTGTTAACCGATTTCCTAACAAGCTAGGTACAGTATTCAGCTACTAAAATGCAGAACTTACGTTGTCTTTACTTCCTGTTACACAAATTCCGAGGGCAAAAGGATCAACACAAGTTACAGAATCGCCATGAACCGAGTTGTGTTCCGTTACGTACACTGAGGTGTTTTGGGTTCCTGTCACTTCGTCGCTGGTGTTAACATCATCATAACCTGCAAATCGCCGGGGCTTGGACTTTCTTAAACCCATACACAAACTTTCAAAACAGTGGAAGCAACCCGGCTGCATGTACTTTCCACAAAAAGCATAAAATTGTAACGCTGAAACTCCTACCAGGTTTCACCTCGGCGTCTCGATATGTGTACTTCATGTATGAGGCCTTGATAATTCTCCCCTCTCTGATTGGCTTCTTGTATGGGAGAAATTACGGAAACATAAAACAAGACAAACTTCCAAGCAAGAGGCACACAGACACTTACATAGACCAAACCACGGCTTAAACCCACGACCTGGCCAGTACCTCAAGCATGCGCATTTCACCATATCACCCGGGTAGTGGCAGCCATGGACAGCTGTTTCGCCCTTATTGGGGCTCATCGGCGTGGGATATGGTCAAATAAATGAAGGTCATCAGTATTAAAGAAGAGTATAAATATTGTTACTTGGTGTCGTTGTGTGTTCTTTCTAGATACCGTTTTTGTTTTTGCTCACATCTCTGCGCCGTCCCGTTATCTGAACGCCTACACAGGTTACCACTCCCTTTGACGAAGCGACAATAATTTTATCCGTATAGGTATTAATGTATCACTTCAGGTCGGAGATGAAAAAAAATTTAAGAAAGCAGAAGAATTAAATAAGAAAGAAAACGCTCAAAAAAACAAAAAAGGAAAAGAAAAGAAAAATTAAGATGGAAGAAAGAAAGGAAGTACGTCAGCGCTCAAGAGAACATTGGAAAGGTTCTAAGCTTGCCTACGATCCACAACACACCTGGATACGAGGCAGCTAACACAAAACAAAAACAACAAAAACAATAACAATAAAACAGGAAAAAAGTTTGTTAATCACTTCCAGCAGCTTGTTATAGATTAGGTTGTGTTTAGTGCTAATTAAAGGGATACGTTACGTTACGTTAACGTGACGACGGCGGGCGCAGACCCCAAACGGTGCTCACCAAAGGAAGAAAGACTGATAGAAAGACTGAATAAGGAAAGTAGAGTTCAGTCCTTTTCGCGTGCTTTGACGTTGTGTTGTCTTTTCTAGACTGGGCACAGATGACAGAATAAACAACACTAACAAGAAGTTCTCTTGTATGACGACAGTTGTTTATCAGGCCGTCAACACACATTACCTTTCGTTGGAGAATTTCTTCTCCAATTTTCTTTTACTATAAAAGTTTTCAAATAGTTATTTACCCAATGCTTAATATTTATTTATTAGTTATTTTGCTTAATGCAGGGTAGGTTTTTCCAGGGGCACCCAACGAGAATATAGTTCAAAACCGCTCAAACACGGCTTTGTTTAACGTATTTTAGTATTTAAACGGTAGATATAGGCATATTTTTATCCCCTAAAAATTTGTCATCTGTTCGGATTTCCTAGCTGAAAGTCTTGTGATCCGAAAATTATAGGGATCAAAACTTATCTTTTCAAATTTTAGCCATAAAATAGCTCCCAAAAATTCTAGGTGAACTTTCAAAGGGTAACAATCCGTTAAAAATGGGTAATTATACCATTTCTTGGATGTTCGAAAATCCTAGGAGAGACAGGCAAGCAATAAATTTTACAACAAATGTTCCGAAAATTCTAGATCTCAAATCGTCTTCCGAACAGATATTTTCCAAAAATTGACGTTGGGTGCTCCTGTTTTTCAGTTTTCGTGCCGTTCGTCCCATAACAATCGGGCTCATTTTATCTGCAATTTCTGAAGGTGTTTTGAGCGGCAAAAAATCATATATATTAGGTAAAAATTATCTGCTAAGAGCGTTTCCTCAGTTGGTTAAGCTTCGACCCACTGAATGACAACAAATAATTTAAACATGAAGATTTATTGAGTTCAGTTTCAATGCGACAGGTTGTTCGGGCATGGAATTCGTTAGTTTGCTTGAAGGTCAGTATATTAGATTTGTCCGAATAATCGCGGAAATAAAATTTAGTAACTGATGACTAAAATCGATGTTTTCAATAAGAAAAAAGCGACAAATTGAAACTTGAGTAATAAAGCCTGATAGATGTGACGAGGCTCCCGTGCATTCTACATTCGTGAAATTAAGCTCGCGGATATGTTACGCTTTAGACCGTCGCTTTAAAATAATGAATCCTTCTTCTGAGCAGCTGGCGGCTAAAGTGCAGATCCTGTCAGATATTTCTTTGAAGTCTTCCCTTAAGTTGTTTGTATCCTCCTGAATTAGCTTTAGCTGTACTCGGACGTTTTCAAGTCTTGAAAGTGTAGCTGCGAGTGAAGCATCAGCAGCAATAAGAACTTGTGCCTTGTTTGTTTCTGTAAGAGCTTCCTTCATGCTGTGTTTAGGACAGGTGATAGCCAGTTTTTTCCCTCTGTGTTTGCTTGTAAATAAAGCCAAATGAAATCGCTTCAATAAGGTCTTTTTGAGAAAAAGCAATGAGTTACGGCAAAGCAAAAGTAATTTTTCGTCTCAAGACGACCGTCAAACCGAAAAGTGGAACGGGTCGCAAGTGCATTAAATATTTTTTCAAAATGACTGCTAATTTTCTTCCTGATATAGTTCGCAAAAAGCGTCCCATGGAGTTACAACAATAAACAATTCATAAGACTACACTGCTCAAAATGTGTGTAATGAAGACACCTGCTCGCTTCACGATGCTTTTATATTGTTAAAATTTGCATAGCCCTCACTCAGTGAAACTTAGCCTATGTCCTTTTGATTCGTTATGATCATATTCGTATAGAACTAGTTTCCTCTGTGATAGTCTTTCACCGAAGTTCTTACTTCGGCTAGTGGGATTTTTTATTTGTCTCTTAGCAAATGCTTTGAATGCTTAAACTGCGGTGCTCTTTGATTTTTTAACTCTCACTTCGGATTTTATATTGCACGTTTTAGGTGTTTCAAACTTAAAAGTCCGTGGAAGGACTACAAAGTGACAACGACTGCCAGAAGGCTGGCCAACAAGAAGAAAAAAAAAAGAGAGAAAGAGAGTGAGAAACAAACAAGCTTACTAACTTACAACTGAGAAAATTTATGCACGCTTTCCATCAAGTATACTCAGCAACTACAAAAATAACAAACTCGACACTACCTCCACCTGCTCCATACTCAGACCTGTTTCCCCTCAAACCTTTTTCTTTTCTTAGTCAAAGTGCTCTTTTTAGCGCAGATGTATTTTGACAAATAAGTTTTGATAAATGTTTACTCTATACTTCTGCCCTCGCTTTTCAAGAATAGAAGGAAACCTTTACTACGCAAATGTCTGTATAAGGTTTTTAGTCTGTGTAAAACCTCTTTCAGACCCTTTCATGAAAACATGAAGCAATATTTCTGTGAAAAAATAGTATTTTTTCCTGTGAGTACTTTAGCCGGCTCAATAGACGTTTAGACGCAGCCAGACGGACACTTAGTTAACTACTAGGAGTATAAATTATTCTTCATTGTGGTTCTTTAGTCCAACGTAAACTATTTCGGTTTTTTCAATTGTGCAATCAGATTATAAACCTCTTAATAGACACTTTCAATTGTTCAAACCTGTTGTCAATTTTAGTAGCTCAAAGTTGTGTTCTCGGGCTATTCAGGAGCTTTTTTTTTCTTTGAATGTTTATATTTTGCTCACTTGGAGCAGCAGGTATCTTACATCGTCTTATGCAGAGCTACTGTAAATAAATATTTTATTAAAGTAAGTTGTAAGAGCTTTTTGCACCAGGGAAGGTATGTTAAATGATGAATTTCTCAAATTTTCTATTACAAAACTTTCTTTACCATTGCTTTATTCTTTGGTTTGTTTTTAAAACGTGTCAAATCCTAAGTTGGTGGAAGCCGTGAACATTTGGACATGATGTATGTTTTAAAAATTCTTTTACCTCTAGTGTCGCCTTGACATCGTACGACCTCCATCGGAAAATTTATGTATTGTCGACTATATTCGTTTCGTTTTTGATGGTATTTTTTGTCGCTTTTTGCTACGCTTTGTACTCTATTCACAATGTTTCCAACAGTCTTGCAATTCTCTGAATTCAAAAACACAAACTTATGACTTTTACCATCACCAGTAAACTGAGACGTTTTTTTTATATAATCACATACACATGGAGTTCAGTTACATCGTCCAAAAAATATATATTTAGCTGTTATTGGTTGTTTTGGCGATGCTGGAATAAAATATTATCACGGATAATTTCTTTAAATACCTATAAACTCAAAACTTCGTATTGGAACTCGTTGAGACTTAAAATCTACTCTCTTGAATCCTGCCAATCTTTTTTTAGTTGCAAGTCAATCAGATGCAACTTTCCACTGACAGTTAATGATCCAAGCCCAGTTTGCGATGAAAATATACAACAATCAAGTTATTGTCAAGCTCTTTGTGTTGTTGACTGCCGTATTTTGGAAGGCAGTCGAGACACAATCCACAGGTAAGTTGCATTTGGGCTAAAACTAATATGCACAGTTCTACTTTGAACGAGTGGAAAACTTTGTAAGGGCAAACAAAAAAATTGGGGGTCTATCAGCTGAGCTCCATAAGTAGAGAAGTTGGTCACTAACTACTCGACTTACGACACTTAGCATTACTGTGTAATTAGAACGATAAATTTTCACACTTATACGCATGAAAGTCTCCACACAACAATCATTTAAAAGTACAGTCGAACCTCTTCAGAACGGCCACATTGAAAAAAGAAGAAAGTGGCCATTGAGGAGAGGTGGCCGTTATGGGCAGGTAGAGGTGTAACATGACAATTTCTTTTTACGGAGAGTACAACATGTTTATTGTTCCAAGTTCATGCTTACACACTTTTTAGAAGATTTCTTTGACATCCACTGCAAAAGGAGGACATGAAACATTCTAAATGCGACGTTTTGAGGATTTGAACACACGACGACGAATTTTTATTTATGTGTATTCTCATTTCCGAAATTGTGAAGTCGAATCTGACGTCTAAAGTTTGCCGGAAAATTTATTCTTATACTACTCTGAGGGCGATTGTAAAATCGTTTCCAATTTCTATGCTTCATTTTTTAGATTCTCCACGGAGGTGTATACCTGGAAGAGCTTCGTTTAATGTAACGTTAACTGAAGGGAATCAAGCAGGGTTGTTCAGATATCTGGGGAAGAATTTCAACATTAGCGAATGCATTAATCACGCCTGTGCACTTGGATACGGCGATTATGTTTACATGATAGAAGATATTTGCTTCGTTGTTGAGTGTTATCCAGAGAAAAAGTGTGACTTGAAAAACTCACCAGAGTCTACAGACATCGCAGTGCGTCTCAATTGGTCAGGTAAAACTGGTAACTGAAAAGCAAAATCACGCGTGCGCATTTTCGCTTAATTCAGCTTCGTTCTCAGAGGCTGCGATACTTTTGGTCAGCTATCAAGGTTTGTTTTACCCTTAACTTCAGCAGCATATTTTTAATTGATAGCTCAAGTTCAATCCTGGAATGTTTGGTGGGCAGATGCCTAAGTCCATAGTAGACTGTTGAAAAGTTGTTTTCTGTGCGCTCTACAATGCATTGGGAAATTTAACAAGTCTCGTACGGGACTTTATGAAACGATTGCTGGTTAAACAATGTGGTGAAACTAATATTATTGTAACGCTGCATTTTTCTTATGATAGGACCACATGTAAAAACTATATTTCCGGTGATAACCCCTACAACTACCAAGACACCAAAATCTTTCACGAGACATCCCGGCGATATCAGTTCCACTCATCAACCAAAAAGAGGTATCTTGACTTTATAATATATACGAGTGAAGAGAATTGTGCGTTGGTGACTCGCAAGAGGATAAAAATGAATGATTCCGTTGTTTTTATACCTGTTGCTGTGTACGCAAAAAAGACTTTGTATACGCGAGTATAAGCACGTACTTGCAATGATGTGATGGTAATCTTGCACGAGTTGGAATCTTATGTCATCAAGGGGAAAGAGAGTGAGATTCCAGGGGGTTCGAGCGTGACAAAGAAGTAGGTTAAATATAGTCGCACATGAACCTAGAGACTCACACGGCAAAAGTTTATTCTGATTCTTTAACATGAAGCATTAAGGCTCCTGAGAGTGATAGGATTGAGAGAAAAAGCGAAGCTTTTCCCTTTCTCTCTTTTTCCTTCCCATTACTCCCCGCTTGCGCTTCTTGCTTGTGTAGGCCTTAGGAAAGCTTATGGAGCAGGCAGGCATTTATGAGCCTTTTTGTGTTGGTTGTCAATCCTCTCTGCTGGATGCGCGAGGCATCACGGGCCTGTAGCAGATATTAGATTCACAGAACACACTAGTACAAGTAAAAGACAATAGCCAAACAACAATAAGCACAAATTGTCTTTTCTTCTAGTAAAAGTAGGTGAAAAAGGTCCAGATGAAAAAATTGCCAAGACGGTAGAACACCGGCTCCTACAGGATTTGATTTACAGCAAGAGTTACAGCAGAGAAGTCAGACCAGCTGTGCACAACAGCGATGTGTTGAGAGTTCAGTTTTCTATGAGCCTTGTCCAGATTGTGGACGTGGTAAGTTTTAAAAAGTACAAAAAAGTGAATATAATTTCAGGAGATAGGGTTTTTCTTCATGATCTCATTCCCTTGAGGCAATCAGAAGGAGCTTCTGGCCCTGAAAAAGACTCGCGGAGATCAATCTTGATCACCGTTATGTAACTCGGAAACTACTGAGATCTCGGTTCCTGTGAAAATTTTTACGGACGACTTCAAGGAGTTCACGTTTAGCATACAAGTCGAGGGATAACTGTTCACTTCCTTTCCAGTTCGCTCGACGTTTGTCGTTGCCGTGATACGTTGGTCTGCTTGACTATCAAGACTGCTGACCTAAAATAATTACTGTACGCACTCTTAGTTTCCCTCGAAACTTAATTTTGTAATAGCTAATAAAAATAGTGATAGCGTCCCCAAAACAGTCCTGTACTGCATTCTTACACAATATCAATTCTGTCTTGCGCGTAGCCTCATAATATCCAGTTGAGCATAGTGTTTCACTTGACGTGCAACATGCTGCAACATTTGTTTGCAACATGTGCAGGCGGAACGGCCTTCAGCTTTTGGCCATCAAATAGTTTTGAATCAAAGATTTGCTTGGTTGAAGATTCAAAGTTGCGTCACGCTATTGTATACAATATGTCGGACTAAGTTTTTAAGTGAGTAGAAGATTTAACTACAGCTGCCCCGCAATTTCGGGGTTGGCACACTGTATTATTTAACCACTGTACATAGTTTTACATCTTGTGTTTCTGTCTTCATCGTTACCTAGCATAACGTTTTTATTATTTCATTGCTGATTACAATGTAGTTAGCTCTGGTCGTTTTAAATGTCATAATTCAACTATTGATACTTAAAGGACGAAAAAGCAGAGACACTGAAAGTCAATGCGTGGACAACACAGGTTAGTGTTTATCAATTAGATACGGCTACAACACTGAATATACTACCTTTACAAACACTTTGAATAAGGAATTTATTACTGCACAAGCAACTCGGCTAAAAGAAGCTATGTTCAATGCCATGATTAAAAATTTTATCCCCACATACGACAAAAAATTACGCCCGTACGTGAGTAAGTAGCTGCTACTCTTCCTCTATTCAACAACAGCCATTTTCGTGCAACTAAAATTTAAAAACACGTGGAACCTGGAGACAGTGAAGCAAGGAAGCTCTTGATGAACGTTGGGAAGGGGATTTAAAGAAGTAGAAAAGTTTGCTATCAATCGTTCTATGCGCGCTTAATTTTGATTTCTGTTCCATCCAGTCTAGGCGAATGACACTGGTTGCTACTTGTAACCAGAGACACCGCAAGGCTCCTAAATCTGAAGGAAGCAGGAACTGATAGTTCAAGAATATAAAACAAGTTACTTTTGAGTGGCAAACCGCTCACTCGTATCGTGGGTTAAGTGCGCATCCTTTGTGAATCAATGAGCGTATTTACGTGGAATGTTTTAAAAAGTTATTTTCGCTACGAAAAAGTCGGCCGTGTAGCTGTTTTGCTACTTTGTTTCTTCATAGAGTAGATACTTTCCTCTAAGTGCACACAATGAGTGATAAAAATAAACGGAATAAAAAAAGAAGCATATTGACACAGCGACAATTAAGTGCTTTTCTAAAATTGTATCATCAATGTTTTAGGAGTGGAAGGATCCTTTCCTTACATGGGATCCAAATTATTATGACGGGATCACAAAAATCAACGTTGAACCAGATATGGTTTGGTTACCAGTCATTATCCTTTACAACAAGTAAGGAAATATCAAACCTGTCATAAATGAATAAAGAGGTTAACAAATTAAAGGGTTACTATGATAAAACAGAGACTTTAGTTATTACAGTTATTGTAAATGTGTTTACAACTGATGTCTTCTAGAAGTCATCTTTCCGTTCCATATGCTAAATTGGCAGCATAAATAACATCACGTCTTCTATTAATTGAACAACGTCATTGTAACTCGACTTAGACATAATCTATTGACAGTTGACCGACGCAACTGAGAAATGATATTTCAAACTATTCTGCAAATATCCATAGAAAATATAAGGAGGAAATAGAAGTGATTATTTTTCAAAATTAAAGCACCTGGATACTGAAAACCGACTTAGAAGTAGCTTTGGGTTGTACAACTGTAGTTATAATGACCAGAAAGGGACAAGTATAAAGGGAAAACATGGTCAAGTGGTACAAACTCACTTGTGTCGTTTGCCGTAGACGCGACTCTAAATCTCTGTTTTGCCTAGTCCTTGTACGGCGTCTTCCCAGGCCTTCTCGGTCAATACATTCGGTGACGTATCCGAGACGAACGGCCGCACCACTTGACCACGTGACCCAAAATGAGGCCTAAGGCCCAGGCAAAGGCAGACAGACGGATAAACAAAGAGACAAGTAGACAGAAAGACAGACAGGTAGACTAAAACAAACAGACAATAATAAAAAAAGATCCTTAGCAACATCGATTGATATGTGAAATACAACACAATTGTGGATTAAAATTTCTTAATATTTTGGTTTTACAGCGCCGCTAAGGGTTTTACTGGAGGTTTGGAAAAGTATAAGACCAAAGTGGTGATTGACAACAACGGTACAGTCACGTGGTTTGCTGCCACTCAGTTTATCTCCTCGTGTAAACAGAACATTCGTTTCTTCCCTTATGACGAGCAGCACTGTTTCTTAAAATTCGGGTGAGTATAATTAGTTATGTAGGACACATTTCCAGCCAACAGTTTTTATAACACTGATACCCAGTCCTAATCTATTTGTGTTTGGAGTGAGAAGAGGTTGGATACAGGTAACGGTAATCTTTTCAACGACACCATTAGTGCTTTAACTGACTTCACTCGATTGAAAACAAAGAAGAAGTCTTCCCCAAATCCCGGCTTTTATATTTGCTTGGACTTTTGGGCTCTGAAAGGAGAAACCTGAATTTCTTGTAAGGGCAGTTTTTGTCCCACGAAGGTACCAGAAGCTGAAGCTGATATTAAGGTCAATTAGGTCTTTTGAAAGTTGCCAGTAAAACAACGAATTTAAATATCTGTTTCAGTGAAAGTTTGTCAGGAGCCAGTTGAACCCCATCTAGAGTTTCCGCTATAATCAAGGCATAGAGCGCACAGCTTGTCACCACCTTTAGATAATCTTCATATTTTATCTGCAGATCTTGGACCTATAGTACAAAGTTCCTGGACATGTATAAAACCCAGAGGAAAGCTGACATGTCCAACTACATAAAAAACGGCGAGTGGGAAGTATTGGATGTCCCCGTGACAGAGAATAAACTTTACTATCACTGCTGCCCGGATCCGTACTCCGATATAACTTTCACCATCCACATGAAGAGGAAAGTTCTCTACTACCTGTTTAACCTGATCATTCCCACAACTATCATTGTTACTTTTATTCTTGTCGGGTTCTGTCTTCCACCAATCACTGGCGAAAGAGTCACGCTCAACATTACAGTGCTTCTTACCATGACGGTGTTCTTGAACATCGCCTCCAACACACTGCCATCCACATCCGATAGTATACCCCTGCTGGGTGACTACTACCTGATTCTGATGATACAGAACTGCTTCGCCATTTTAGCTACGGTCATTGTCCTGCGGTACTACTACGCTGGCCCAACGCGCATGCCCGAACGGTTGCGCGTGATAATTAACGAGTGGATAGCCTCTTGTCTGTTTTTTGTCATTACCCAGAAGCCTAAGGGGAAAGGAATCAATCAGTGGTGTGGGAAACAAACCGACGAAGCCTGCTTCGACTGTGACGACACAGGCGAGTCCTTCATCGTTCATAACGGGAACAACACAACCGGGGAACGAATTGCTTTGATCGAACTTGGGCCAAAGAGCCCAATCCCACGGGCAAATGGAATATTACCCAAAGCACGAAAAACTTCGGGCAGTGGATCACCGACCAAATCAAAGAGCGAACCAGCCATCAATGCCCTCGCCGGTGAACACTCAGGTGCATCAGAGAGGCGGACGAGAAGGAGGAAGTTGCCCATTATTCCAAAACGTAGCAACACTCTGAACACACTGCAGAACAGAGTTTTAGAGGGCACTGGTGTACTTACCCGGCGAGTCAAAGATGAAAACGAACAAGCGGAAATTGCAGATGAGTGGGAGTTCGCGGCCATTGTTCTTGATCGGTTATTTTTTGTGCTATTTTTCCTGTCAAGTTTAGCTCCTCTCATGGTTTTCTTTATGTCTGCTCCAACTCCCATTCCAAGTTTGGTGGAATCACAATAATTGGTTTTTTTTTGTACAAAGTACATGACTATTGATATGATTTGTGACATGTTTACAGTCTTGGGATAAGTTCTTTGGTTATTGATTGTGATTCGGTGCAAAACAACTCTAACAGTACACTGTTAGTTTACTTTTCAAAACAACTGTGCGTTTATTTGCCAGCTCATTGGTCGAATAGACAATGGAAATGTCCTCATTATGGCACAATTTGTATTTTCTCTATCTTTCCACTTCACTTTTGATTATAATGACGTCAATTATACATAAAAAATGTAGGTGGATTTGTTTGGTAACGATTCCTAACAAAGCACACCATAGTGCTACTGAGGAATAAGTAGCTTTGAGTCTAGGCACTTTGGGGCTCTGCCTTTTCATCCCACGCCTGAAGCGAGCCCTCGAAAAGCGCATTGAAACGTGAGAAGCCTTGCTCTTCGCTGGCAGAAACTGGGCATGCGCGGATGGACAACTAAGAGGACGACTGGCGCACCCGTGAGGGAACACTTTAGCTACTTTGAACAACGGTAACTAAAGTAAAGAATCAAGTGCATCGAATAATAATTGTTTATTAGAAGAGGCCTCTTTCGGTGTAAATATATATTACTATTGTTATAAATAATTATTACACTATCTTGGTATGAAATCATGCACGTTAAAAAATAACAATAAACTTGCGTTATTCTGTAAATGTTCTTTAAAAAGCAATTAGAAAATTAAAAAAGTAGTAGAGAAATGATAGTCGCTAATACTCTTAAAAATAACTCAGAAAATTTTCATCAAAATAAACTGTATTTAACCAAATGTACAGCGCGCACGACACTAAAGGTCAGTTATTTAAACGGAGTTTAGCTAGTGTTTAAGAAAATCGCGTTCTAAGCCATTTTCAGTTTGCCCAACGCTTTTACGTAAACACCATTTATCGTGAACAGTTTTATGAAAGCATGTGGCGTAGACTAGAAAAGCATTTGTTTTCTTAAAATGACCCACTAAGGGGGAGACCTGGAGGTCCAAAGATTTCCTAAACCGCGGTCTTAGTTAGAATTCGTTTAAACAATCGACCCTAAGAGTGATAAAAAAAAATCTGTATTGTTCAGTCTGTTCAGTGTTAATTTATCAGTTGAACTAAAATGAATTTTCAAAGATTACGGAAGGATGAGGGATGTATATGTTGTGGTTCAATTTTATCCTTGGTTTAAATTTTATTTTCTTTTGTTTTTTTAGGTATGTTAATGTATGATAATGAGTTTAAAACAAAAGAAAATAAAATTTAAACCAAGGATAAAATTGAACCACAACATATACACTGTTTTCGTCTTCCTGTACGGTCACACCGATTTTGTACAAGGAAGACTGGATTCATGCAAGTTAGAGCACGCTTGTTCCAAAGAGAAAAACTTGGAACTTTTTTCTCGCATCATAATACGCGAGTAGCACTACTTATCTTCTTTCTATGTACACTCAGATTTGTATTAAAAATATACAGCTGACTATCTTAGATAATACAGCAAATTCTCTAGAAGTTTCAGCTGTCCACTTTAGCAGTTACTCAATTAAGTGCCTGCTTTGGGCGATGGTTTTAAAAATATAACAGCTCCAATGAGACATAAAAGCAAAAATGGAGGTTATCACGGAGGAGACAGTAACGTAATAACCCAAAAGCGACAGTAATGGTAACCATATCAGGTCTTTGTAGAACGCATGGTAACATATCCACGTATTATGCATTACGCACTAGATGTTACAAAATGTAGTTACACTCAATTTACTTTAAAAGATAGGTAGAAGGAACTGCTCATAGGGTTCTACTGGTTGAGATCTCAGATTCGTTTTCACTGTCTCCTCAAAAGGATACGACAACAGCATCTCACTCTATCCTCAACGTTGCATAAATTTTCCCCAATCTCTAAACGTCTTTGTACAACAACTACGTAGGGATGGGCTCTAACTAGTCCCCAGTCGTTTCTTGTTTAATGCGACTTGTGATCGGCTGGGATGGGTAAGCATAAGTTACTTCTTAATTCATATTAGCCGTTCGTCCTTCTCCACATTCGTCATAGGAAAGGCTCCGTCCCTAAACTCCTCATCTGACGGGTAATACTTGCCGCTCATTTTGCTCATTTGTTTTTTACGGTACAAGAACAATAACACTGCCGCCACCAGTACTACAAGCAGCACAAGTCCGATTGACAATCCAAGTTCCATTCCACTAGAACTTCTTTGAGCGGCAGCTGTAGGTTCAATAACAGTGGCTAGCAAGTTTTCGCATAAAATACCAGTGAAACCCACTTCACAAGTGCAATTGTATCCGCCGTAGTTGTCTACGCATTGGCCGCCATTTTTGCAAGCGTGTTCACCGGTTGTGCATTCATCGACATTTATATCACAGCGAAATCCTTCAAAACCTGTCCCAATGCAATCGCAATAAAAACCATCCACTTCATCAACGCATCGGCCATTATGAATGCAGGGACTACTGGAGCATTCGTCAAAGTTTACGTCACACGTTTTCCCTAGAAAACCTGGAACGCATGCGCAGTAGTAAGAACCATCCGTATTCTGACACGTTCCTCCATTCAAGCAAGGTGTTGTCAAGGTGACACATTCGTTAATATCAACTTCACAAAGCTTGCCGGTGTATCCAGTCCCAAAGCATTCACAGGCATAAGAGCCCACGGTGTTGTTGCAAGTGCCGTGTTTGCAAGGAGTCGAAGCGCATTCGTCAATGTCGAGCTCGCAGCGAGATCCGTTAAATCCAGTTCCTTCGCAGTTGCAGTGATAGTTGTTGATCCCATCCGAGCAAATACCAGTGTTGCGACAAGGATTTGGCGAACAATCATCAATGTTGATCTCGCACTGCCTACCAGTGTAGCCAGGAACACAGGCGCACGTATAATTGTCGATCTTGTCATGACATGTAGCACCATGTAAACAAGGATAGGAATTGCACTCGTTTATATCAGTGGAGCAGTCTTTTCCAGTGTAACCGGGAAGACAACTGCAGGAAAAATCTGCTACCAGATTTGCACACTTAGCTCCATTTTTGCAGGGGCTTGAGGCGCATTCATTAATATCCACTTCACAGTTTTTTCCCGTGTAACCATGGGCACAGTTACAACTATAATTGGCTACAGCGTCCACACAAGTGGCACCATGTTTACACGGGTTTTGCGCACACTCATCAATGTCAGTCTCACAACTTTTGCCCGTATAACCAGGCAAACAAGCACAGCTGAAATCTGCTATCAAATCTGAACAAGTTCCGCCGTTCTTGCATGTCTCTGGAGGACAGTCATCTATGTTCACACCACATGTTCTTCCTTTAAAGCCTAGTAGACAGTGGCAACTATAGTTACCCACAAGATCCGTACATGTAGCATTATTCATACATGGACGAGGAGCGCATTCGTCAATGTCATGTTCACAGTTTCTCCCCGTGTAACCAAACGAACAACTACAGCTATAATATCCAACTAGATCGGAACATGTGGCATAATTTTGACAAGGATTTGGAGAACACTCATCGATATCAATCTCACAGTTTCTTCCAGTGTATCCCAGGGCACAATTGCAGCTGTAATTTCCAATTAGATCGGAACACGTTGCTTGATTTTGACAAGGGTCCGGGGAGCACTCGTCAATGTCGATCCCACAGTTTCGTCCAGTGTAACCCAAGGCACAATTGCAGCTATAATTTCCCACCAGATCGGAACACGTGGCCTGATTCTGACAACGGTTTGGAGAACACTCGTCAATATCGATCTCACAGTTTCGTCCAGTGTAACCCAAGGCACAATTGCAGCTATAATTTCCCACCAGATCGGAACATGTGGCCTGATTTTGACAACGGTTTGGAGAACAATCGTCAATATCGATCTCACAGTTTCGTCCAGTGTAACCCAAGGCACAACTGCAGCTATAATTTCCCACCAGATCGGAACATGTTGCCTGATTCTGACAACGGTTTGGAGAACACTCATCAATGTCGATCTCACAGTTTCGTCCAGTGTAACCCAAGGCACAACTGCAGCTATAATTTCCCACCAGATCGGAACATGTTGCCTGATTCTGACAGCGGTTTGGAGAACACTCATCAATGTCGATCTCACAGTTTCGTCCAGTGAAACCCAAGGCACAACTGCAGCTATAATTTCCCACCAGATCGGAACATGTTGCCTGATTCTGACAACGGTTTGGAGAACACTCATCAATGTCGATCTCACAGTTTCGTCCAGCGTAACCCAAGGCACAATTGCAGCTATAATTTCCCACCAGATCGGAACATGTTGCCTGATTCTGACAGCGGTTTGGCGAACACTCATCAATGTCGATCTCACAGTTTCGTCCAGTGTAACCCAAGGCACAATTGCAGCTATAATTTCCCACCAGATCGGAACATGTTGCCTGATTCTGACAACGGTTTGGAGAACACTCATCAATGTCGATCTCACAGTTTCGTCCAGTGTAACCCAAGGCACAACTGCAGCTATAATTTCCCACCAGATCGGAACATGTTGCCTGATTCTGACAACGGTTTGGAGAACAATCGTCAATATCGATCTCACAGTTTCGTCCAGTGTAACCCAAGGCACAACTGCAGCTATAATTTCCCACCAGATCGGAACATGTGGCCTGATTCTGACAACGGTTTGGAGAACACTCATCAATGTCGATCTCACAGTTTCGTCCAGTGTAACCCAAGGCACAACTGCAGCTATAATTTCCCACCAGATCGGAACATGTTGCCTGATTCTGACAACGGTTTGGAGAACAATCGTCAATATCGATCTCACAGTTTCGTCCAGTGTAACCCAAGGCACAACTGCAGCTATAATTTCCCACCAGATCGGAACATGTTGCCTGATTTTGACAACGATTTGGAGAACAATCGTCAATATCAACCTCACAGTTTCGTCCAGTGTAACCCAAGGCACAACTGCAGCTATAATTTCCCACCAGATCGGAACATGTTGCCTGATTCTGACAACGGTTTGGAGAACAATCGTCAATATCGATCTCACAGTTTCGTCCAGTGTAACCCAAGGCACAACTGCAGCTATAATTTCCCACCAGATCGGAACACGTGGCCTGATTTTGACAACGGTTTGGAGAACAATCGTCAATATCGATCTCACAGTTTCGTCCAGTGAAACCCAAGGCACAACTGCAGCTATAATTTCCCACCAGATCGGAACATGTTGCCTGATTTTGACAAGGGTTTGGAGAACACTCATCAACGTCGATCTCACAGTTTCGTCCAGCGTAACCCAAGGCACAATTGCAGCTGTAATTTCCAATCAGATCGGAACAGGTACCAAAGTTAATACAGGGATTTGGAGAACATTCGTCGATGTTAACTACACAATTTCTCCCAGTAAAACCACGCGAACAATGACAACTGTAATCGGCAATTAAGTCAAAGCAAGAAGCGTTGTTGAAGCAAGGATTTGGGGAACATTCGTCAATGTTAACTTCACAATTTCTACCCGTGTAACCTGAAGCACAACGACAGGTATAATTGGCTACTGAATCTACACAAGTTCCTTGATTTAAACACGGATTTGGTGAGCACTCGTCTACGTTCAATTGACAATCTCTTCCTGAAAAACCGACAGGGCAATGACAAGAGTAGTTTCCCGGTAGATCAGAACACGTTCCATTATTCTGACATGGTGTGGCCTCACATTCATCGATATCAGTCTCACAGGTTTGGCCAGTGAATCCTTTAAGACATTCACATCTGAAGCCTCCTGTTATTTCACGGCAGGTAGCATTGTTACGACATGGACCTGACAGGCAATAATCCAACTTATTCTCACAATACTGACCCGAATATCCGCGAGCACACACGCATATAAAGCCGTGAGAAACATTTACACATGTTGCTCCATTTGTACAGTTATTCACCGTGCAGTCGGGAATACGAGTATCACAATTATCACCCGTCCAACCTGCGTCACACGTGCAGTTATAGCCGTTCCACGATGGCACGCACACACTGTGTGAAGGGCAGGGATTGGGCGAACAAGTTGAGTTTCCATAACAACCTATTGTCACATGATTCAAGTTCACCTCAAGACCCTCTTGAGAACTGGGTGAAAGGTAGTGAACTCTGCGCGAGTTAAATTTGATGTCCTTAAGACAGCCCTTGAAGTGTTTGTGACTTGTTACTCCTGTCGAAAAAGAAAATAGTAATTAAAATCGGCTCATGAGTTTTGTGATGGAATCGAAAACGAGCAAAATGTTAGCATTCAGTCTTACTACTTCATTGTTAGTAACGCTTCGACTGAGCATTTTATGTGACAAAAGGACGTTAAAACCTTTATAATTTGGATATATTTCTCTATATAGATCAGTATACATACAGTGGAACCTCGATATAACGAAGAACCCAGGGACTGGGAAATATGTTCTTTATAACTAGGTTTCGTTATATGGAGGTTATTTTCCATATATTTTACTATTACTGGGGTAACGAAAATCGTTCGTTATACCGAGGACTTTGTTATATAGAGGTTCGTTATATCAAGGTTCCACTGCACAAGGCCTTGAGAAATGGCTGACCGACCAACTGTACTGAGAGCAAGTTTTCAACTTTACCCCACATCCATCTCACCCCAAAGCAAATAACTTGTGTAAACGTCTCCTTTCTGAGTTTTTATGGGTGTTAAATTAATCAAAAAACAATAAGGGACAAACGCAAGGATGTCAATACTGACGACAATTCAAGCAAATCGTTTATGCGTTTCCGTTGAATCATGTTCGTAAATTTTAAAATGTGTTGTCTTTGAAGTTACTCAACTTTCCTCGGCTATCATACATATCATAATACCTGTAACCTTGGTTACTCCAGTAGGAAACCCTCCAATATCCACATAAATCACAGGTCCCTGTGCAGTATTAAAAACTGATTCGGCCCCAGCAAGGTCTGCCTGTACAGTAAAGGTTTCGTCTAAGGTCAGTGTAATGCGTTTTAACCGTCGAGTCCAGAGCAAGTGATGCCAGTCACCATCAGATACGAGTTGGTTGATGAACACCCCATTTGATCCTGAAATTAAGTCGAATGCATGCCAAACGATAAATAACTGAAATTGTATTAAAGGGCTGTATCAAGGCTGGCCAGTTCATTTTGTTTATAAAGCCATTTACGAGTCGTTATTCGCTATGGAACTCGAGAAATTACTTGTGAATGACAAAGTCACAGCTTCGTGTCAAACAAATTGGTCCCGTTCCCAAGTATGCTGCGACGGCGACGACAACGAGAACGTCAAAAAAGCAATAGGTTGAATAGCCAAAACAACACCTCTGCACGTGCAGCACGGCTTTTTTGTACATTTCTTTGCCGTCACTGCACGACTACAATGGGAAAATGCCTAACTTCACGTTTTATCGAGGACGTACACAAGCGACGTGAACTTGAATGTCGTCCTTAGGAATTCGGCTCAAAAAGAGTTCGCTTGCATTTGACAAAGTAAATGAGTTGGAGTAATCACGATAGAGATCGAAAGAACGCATTGAATTCACTTTTTAAGTGACGTTTTCGCGGCCGTCGCCGTCGTGGTATCTTAAACTCCCAATTGTATCAATCCTTGCAAAAAACAAAAATCAACTTCGGGAAACTACTAGGCCAACAAGTTTTCAAAAACCACAATTGCAATCCGTTTCAATCTTTTTAAATTTCATCCGGTTCCGTACCTCCTTTTGTAATTGCAGAGTTATTTGAACCTTTTCAGCGGTTATTGTTATATGCTTCACTCAATTTGGTGTCAGTCCCCACAATTTGACTGGAATTTTGATAAATTTCCAGATGCAGCTCCTTAAAACGAACTTTCTTAGTTGACAGCAAAATCTATTGTGGTAACTCCTTCGGTTAAAACAACATTTGACAACAATAGTAGAAACAATACCTGAACCAAGGTCAGCGGTAAATCTAGCTTTACCGGAAGTGATATCAAGAAGAAGGAACTCGACATTCCCTTCCCCAGGCTTTCTCCCAGTATACATCAATAGACCATCTGTTTCTCTCGTCCGAAACCAAAGTGATGCGCTCTGACCGAAACTCCAGTGAGAAGCGTTGAGAGATATTTCTAGGTGGCTGTCATTCATTAGTAACGACGTTGTGGTGACTGCAAGTGGAAACGAAATGCTTATTATAAGATGGACAGTGAACACTCTCTGCAAGGATATTTTTTCATACATGTGCCGGCGTATCCAAGCTTAAGTGACGCACAATTATTTTCATAAGTAAACTATTATTGGTTAATGGTGAGCACGATGGCAAGATAACAATGAGCAAAGTTAGTTTCAGTACTAAGAGGACAGCGCGATGGATTGGCCAAACTCTAAAAGGATCCCGCAACACTGTGCTCTGAATACCCGAAAACTATTTATTTACTCCAAGCATTTCTGACCAACAACAGATTGTTTCCACTCACGTGGTCAGCAGCTAAACAAGTTTCTAGGCACAAACGTAAAGTTTTTACATCAGACAAGAGTTCAAGCCACAAAGAATTTTTTTGGGTACACCAACATGGCCGCCGTTTCATTGTTTTGTACACCAATATGGCCGCCGTGACGTCATATGAAAAAGATCTATGTTCAAGTTCGTTCTGTCAGAGTTCTGAACGATACAAAGACGTAAAAGAATTCCACCTATAACTAGCACAATTTTACTTACCATTTTCACATTGTCTGCCAACAAAATCTTTTAAACAACGACACTCATACCCAGTCCACGTTGCATCGCAAGATCCTTCATTTGCGCAGGAACTCGGTCCACAGTTCTCGTCCTTCTTGCAGCTCGGCAGAGGTAGACTAAAGCCCCCATTTTTCTGTGCTGTCTCAAACGTTATTAACTGATCGTTAATGAAGACCCTTCTTGAGCACCCACTGAATGTTAGAAATTCGCTGTTAAGAGCTATCCCCAGATCATTAAACTGAAGAGATCCCATGTGCAATGTTTTCCCCAGATGCGTGATGGGCTGGGATCCACTCGGCGGTACAAGTGTAGTTCGAAACGAGTCCACGGCAATTGACAAATTACCGGAAGTGACGTTTACATCCAGCCTATGCCATCTGCCATCTGCCAAATTCTGGCCAATGACCGCACTAGTTCTGTCGAAGAAAGACTTCACGTATGCAGCGTGAAGACGACCGTTCAGCAAGGCCAAACCAAAGAAAGACTGAAAATTAAAAAAAAGGTCTTTTAAATTCGCTCTACTTTATTTCGTAATTATAGTAAGAATTGATTATAGGAAGAATTGATTGATCAGTATAAAAAACATCTTTATTAGTATACAAAAGGAAACAAGGGTGGTGCAGTGTTGACAGCAATCGCCTCCAACCAATGTGACCTGCGTCTGAATCCCGAAGGCGATGCCATAATATGTGGGTTAAGTTTGTTGTTGGTTCTTGCCCATGCAGACTGGGCTACGTGGAGTCTCCTTTTTTCTTCACTTCCACTGAGAGGAGTGCACGCACGCTTCGCTCAACGGACTCAAAAAGAGAGAATACTCGAAGCCTCTTGCTGAGAGAGATTCTTCTCCGGGTGTTCCATTTTCCCACCCTGGCGAAAACATTTCCAAATTCCAGTTCGATCCACAATGCTTGACGAGGAATCACTATGCGTGCGGGTGTGCAACCCTTAAATTTGGAGGTACTGATGAAGGTAAAAATCCTTATATTTACGTCGGTAACTCGTAACAGTACATATCACACTGACAAGCCTGAGGCTGACGGTTCGCTCATTTTACCCCCACTACATTAGAGCTCAGTTGTACGGGTATTAAAGACATTTAAAAGGTACACGGAAAGGAAAGAAGTCGAAAGAAGGAATTAAGGCTGCACCTAGAAATCAAACTCGGATCCTTCCGCACAAACCTACTACGCTAATCTTTGATCCTTGTTGTTTACTTATTTATGTCAGTTATTAAGCAAAATTAAATAGACCTGCAACTTGGGATTCAGGTAACATTTTGTCAAGTTCACAGAAACGAAGGCGTGAGGAAACTTCTCGTTTTTGGGCTTCTGTTAACATAACTTACCCCTGTGAATGCCAGCACCCCTCTAGTCACTGAGGGATCAGTCGAAAACTCGAGAGAAAACGAGGTTATATTAGCAACAGATGTGAACATCAAACCAGAACTATCATCCCTATCAAATGTTGCTGTGATTTGGCGCTCACAAAATGAGCCCACAAAGCCTGAAGGACAGCGACAACTATAGCGGTTCCATTCATCTACGCATGAGCTACCGTGCTTGCATCCATGGTTACTGCACACCTCTTGCCTTTGACAACCAGGGGAGACTAGGTGCGACTGGGCTAAAACGTCTTGCAGACCACTGTCTATATTGTTGAACAAAAAGTCCTGGAGAATGACAGAATAGAATAAGTCCAAGAATTAAGACATAACTGATAGGCCAGGAATGGAAACATGTTTCGCGCCATCACTGCAGAGTGAAACATGAGGGACTTACTGATGGACGTATAGGTGTTCCTAGGGCTTTTTCTGCGATGAAAATCGTGAGGACGACTTGTGGCATGTCTATACACAGCTATTTCGAGAAAAGAAAAAGTGCACGCGACAATACCGAAAGGTATTAAAGGAATGGAACGAGAGGATATGGACGCATGTTTGCGAAGGCCAAAGCCAAAAAAGGAACAAAAGTAGGGACAGCTGCAGGCCTACAGTACGTCAGGAATAGTGTATTGATCATATTACCTTAACATGAACTTTATAACGTGAACTTTATCTATACTCGAATTTCAGAGTAGCCTGAAAGGTTAATATCGTTCGGGATTGTCGCGACAAAAGCGAGCAAGAGAAAATCCCCCGTAACTTTTTCCCTTCTTCCCGATCCCCCATCCCTTTCGACGCCTTCCACGATGGCTACTTATTCCACTGTACTGTTTTTGTCATTGCAAAACTGCCCACCTATCCCTCCCCTAACTCAACGTTAACACTTACTTCTCACTTAGAGCAAAATGTTGGGTTAGGGGAGTGGTAGGTGGGCAGTTTCCCAGAGACCTGAATTAATCCCAAATACCTTGATGCAGCCAACAAACGCGCCATCGCTTATCAGTTCCTGAGTTATGCGTGGCACCAGCTTGTTAACACCCCCGAGGTAAGGTAAACCAGAAAACTCGGTGTTACTGTCACTGTTTGTATTGACTGTCTTTGAACAGTCACTTCCAGTGCACGTATCTATGTCAACAGATATAGTGGCCTGGGAACTAGTTATCTTGACGGTAATCAGATGCCAGGTCCCGTCGTTGAGTCCTTGGCCTAGGGTGGCTTTTGCAGTGTCCACACCAGTGTTGAATGACAAACGGACCGAACCATTGGTCAGCTCTACGATCACATGATCAGTGTGTTCCTTTGTGAAGTCCTGGAAAAGGAGAATTGTACCTGATTTAATGGACAAAATAAAGGGCTAATCCAAGTTATAGAACAATCACAGATTGAAAGCTGACTTATAATGTGTCTAAATGTAATTTAGGCGAAGTTAATCCCTGGACAATACTGGCCAGTGGTTTCTGTAGCCCACGCTCAACTATGGTTTGGGGTGACCTGATAAGTAGCAGGACGTCAAGGCTTTACAGTGTATATGTCTTGGACTTACACCCAAACTCATCTACTGTTGACTGGTCTCAAGGCAATAAAATCATTTTGGGCGGGATTATTCCAATAAATCTGAGTGTACTGGTCTAATCCGAAAACTACTTTAAATGTAACTACTCTTGCTCCCTGCCGCAAGCAAAACTAGCTATCCATGCCAATGAACTCAAGTCTCGAAAGTGATCATGATCCCTCGCAGGTCGTGGTACCACGGGAAGCCAATAGAGACCTTCAGATTCTAAGACCAGGGGGACTACGAGTATGAACAAAATTTTCTCAATATTAAGTAGTGCTAGCCGAGTTTTAGTGAGAATGTCGTATTGGCGGAAACGAGCTATCAAATGTCTTATCGTTCTGCGATCTGGAGAGGGCTTAACCTCCCTCGATTAACTAAGATAACAGTGATAACTTTTCTAGAAAAAAATAGTAAAATGAAGGTTTCTGGGGAGTATTTTTTTAGAATACGCGAAAAAACATTAAGGCAAATGACGTAATCAAAATCGTTCTCGTTCTCGAGTCGAAAGGTCTCTAATGCTTTTGGAGCGAGTACGAGAAGAGATTTTAACTGCACGTTGGGATGGATGATCACTTAATCACTTACTGCTCCCTGGTAGAACAGCAATCCATCTGGAAGAGTTGTCCTAAATTTAAACGAAAACAGGTCTGACGGGAAAAGTCTGAAGTTCAAGGCAGGTATGTATGCTCCTCGCTCGAAGCTCACGGCAAAAAGAACTTCACAAGTCCTTCCTCGAAAACCATCAGCACATTGACAAACGAAACCATTCACGCTATCTACACAGGTACTGCCAAATTTACACGGATTAGATGAACACTCGTCAATGTTGGTGTCACAAGTCAATCCAGTGTAACCCGGTTTACACAAGCAGTTAAATCCGCTTCCACCAAGCTGACACGTTCCTCCGTTTTTACACGGCTGTGCAGAGCAGTCATTTAGGGGAACCTCGCAATTTTTGCCCGTGAAACTCGCGGTGCACGTGCACCGGTATCCATTTACCAAATCCTCGCACGTGCCCTGATTCTGACAAGGCTGATCAAGGCATTCGTCCACGTGTTTATCACAGTGTTGCCCTGTAAACCCAGATAAGCACGTGCAGTTATATCCCCCAGGCGTGTTGTGACACGTTCCTAGATTTCCACAGGGAGAAGCGTGGCATTCATCGACATCAGTGCTGCAGTAGGGACCTGTCCAGCCGGTTGTGCACGTGCAGTTTGCTCTGTTACCATGTAGTGTGCACGTGCCATTGTGTTGGCAAGGATTAGGTTGACAAGAGGAACTGCTATACTCACAGTGGACTCCTGTGAAGAAAAAAAAAACATACATATTATAAATGCAATTCGAGCATTTCAGAATTCGAGGATTGACGGAAAAATGATATGAAAGATTTATTGGGTCAAAAAATCATACTAAATGAGTTTCATGATGGTTAAATACCTGCGGCCCTCGTTTTATAAGGCTTAGGCCATCCCAATAAAATGTTTCGTTTCCCATCGCCCTCCCTCTCGTGTAGGTGGGTCGGTCGGTCGGGCAAAAAACAAACAAACAAACAAACAAGAATGAACACATGATTGCATATTAAATCTCACGTTAAGTCTACAAGATATAATCAGATGGTAAAAGATGTATATTAACAGGACTATCAAATGTCTAAAAATGCTACAAAAACGAAGTATCGATGATAATTTAAGACAACCGGTGTTAATAAGACAAGATCGTGTGCTTGTAGATTAAAGTACTTGCTTCTTTACAAGTGATCCTGGAATTTTTTTTTTACTTTTCCAAAAAAAATGGGTCGGTCGGGCGATGGGAAATGAAGCATTAAATTTGGATGGGCTTATTGTTCACACTACGGGATAGCTCTTGCCTCGGTACGAAAACCATATCGGAAAGGGATTCCGTTCACACAAAAGAACCGTGATTTCGGCGTGATTTCTGTAACGGAGCGAAGAGTCACATACAGATAGGTGTTTATGCTATAAAATATAGTGTGAGCATGAGCCTGAGTCACGATGAATTTTTAAGTTCGTTTATGGACAGTTAGATTCAACTAGTTTACTTCAACGAGACTGCCCTTAGTAAGCCATCTTAAGATTCAAAACTTTACCTTGAAATCCTGCTTGACATCTACAAGTGTATCCCGCTGATCCAACATTTTCAACGCAAGTGCCACCATTTTGACATGGATTAGATAGACACTCAATAATGTTTGCCTCACACTGACGACCAATAAACCCAACCGGACAATCACAAGTAAAGCTGTTCAGTTTGTCATGACATATTCCACCATTAAAACAAGGCTGAGAAGCACATTCATCAGTGTCATTCTCACAATGCTGGCCTTCAAAGCCTGGGACACAAGTGCAGGAATAGTTACCTGGCAGAGCAAAATACGTAGAACGAAAATTTGTGAGTTTACACTAATAGAGTCATAATGAGAAAAAAGGCAATGGAAAGAAAAATATTAGTTACAAAACAAAAAAAAAGTATTTTGCTTTGTTTTGAATTCTTTAAAAATGTCCCATTTTGTTTGTTTTTGTGGGACTGAGTTGTCTAGGGTGTGATATTCGCTGGAAACGTTTTCACAGTTAGCATTGACATAATTAAGAAAAAAGCGAGAGTCGTTCCGTTCTCTATAAAACTTAGACCATTTAGAATTAGGTCACTTAACACAATCATGACAACGATAACAGTGAAAACTTCATCATACAAAAGTGCGTTTGCATTTAAAACTTTCCAACTTGCTCAATTTGTTAACGTAGGTGAGTTTTCCTGGTGCTAAATAGTTAGAAAAACGTGCAAGTTGTTAGCAGATAGAATAATTCTAATGGGAACCAATGTCTACGTTTTGCTTCATCTGCATATTTATGAAGAAAAGGACTGAGGTCATGTGGTCATGCTAAAGAAGAACGTCTCTCTCACCTTGACTGTTGCTACATGTTGCTCCATTTAAACATGGCTGGCTGGAACAATAATTAATATCAACACTGCATTGCTGACCTGTTTTTCCAAAAGGGCAGACACATTGATGACTATTGATGCCGTCAACACACTGCTCATACTGTTGACAAGAATTTGGCTGACAGTTATCAATATTCTTTTCACAGTTGAAACCAGTAAAACCAGCTGCACATGTACAATTGTACCTGAGGAAAAAATTCAAATATTTTATGGTTTGCGCTGATTATTGCTAAAAAGAGTAATTGCTATTGAATCCCTACTATCTGGAAACTCTCTTTGGGAACCTGTTATAAGAGTCCTAACTTAAATCACTGAACAAAGAAAAAGAAAAAAGAAAAAAACAACAACAACAGAAACAAACACAGAACCAACCAAAAAAACAAAAAACAAACAAAAAGTGGCTTCTTGTAAAGACCGTCAACATGAAAGGAAAGGAAAATTTGCAGTCTGATAACAATGTTATCCATTACATCCTTCCTTGACCATTTTAAAGAACCAATGGACCGTTTCACTTTGAAAAATGAAGGGTTAATGTAAAAGCTCCACTACAGTATTATCATTTGACTCAATCCTGTTTTTTTTCATTTGTAACATTTTACTCTCTCAATGATTTCTCACCCCAAAAGATTTTCAACACAAGTTGCTCCATTCTGACATGGCTGACCACTGCAACTGGTGACTGTCACATTACAGTATGGTCCTGAGAAACTTGGAGGACACTGACATCTGTAGCCATTAACACCATCAACACATGTGCCCCCATTATAGCAAGGTAATGCAGTCTGGTTACACTCATTTATGTTGACCTCACAATGGACTCCTGGAAGATATATTTAATAACAAACAATGTTGTATTTTGCAGCCCAAAATGTTTCTGAAGAATGGGTTCAACAAGCTAAGGAGACTACTTGTGTGCAAAGAACACATTGCCTGAATGCTGTATGGTGCGAGTACCTGAATAGGTCCAGGGACACGCCCCCTGAGAAAAATGTTATCATATTACATCGTACTCACTATAACTCTTCCCATTGGATAAGAGCCTACAGTGAAATTTGCAAATCAGCATAAGCTACAGATTAGGTAAATTATCTACTAGTAGATATCTAACTAATCTGTACTAGGTTGTTCGCACAATGCATGATTTCCAAAAGTAATGTCAAATTGTATTATGTGCGATTGTGTTTCTTGTTATCTTCTTCAAAGCATTATTATGTACAAGAAAAGATCAATAAAACAATAGATTTGGTTTTAGTGATATCCAGAATGATCATGGTCTCAAGGTTGAGGCTGATAACACTCACCTTGACCTTGATTAATCCTGCTATTACAAAAATCTAATCCAATAGTTTATTGTTTAATATTTGAATCCTAGGAGGTATGGTTTGGTGCATCACAGGATTAAAGCAGAAAATCTTAATGTTATTTTTCACAAAGTTATTATAATATTCCCACTGCATACCTATTGTCCCTACATTGGGAACTAAGTCATGGTAGGAAACAGTGACTGCCAGGACAACAGGCATGCCAAATAACAAGGGTATGCACTGTCAACCACCACCAGGGAAAGTGGGAGGGGCGAAACTTTGAATCTCACTTCCACAAAACTTCCTTGAACTGGCCAAGAGGCAGGCAAAAACTGAGCAATTCTAAGCAAGCGCCGCAGTGCACATGCTATCACGCCACCAGTGCACAGGCTCAACTAAAAGGAGTTACTTTTTCTCGTGTCACGGGCTAATTATGTATGCAGTGCAGAGAATAGTACAGCACATTGAAGTTATCAGCATATGTTACCATAGCCTGAAATTCATCCGATTGCTTCGAGTCATTTTCTCCTCTCAACAACGATGTTACTGAGGGAGTAATAACGACTCGAAGTATAAGCAGATGAAATTCAGGCTAATGTTACCAAAGCGTATTCCCAATATATTCAGTCATGACAACAGTAATAGAATGGAAAATTTTGTTTGCTGGTACGGTAAAATGTCATAACTTGGGAGTTATCTCACTAGCAGCTGGAAACATCTCATGCATCACTTCACTCAACACTAACCAGTAAATCCCCTCTGACAAATACACTGATACCCTCCAGACTGAAATCTCTGACAAATGGCATTGTTCTGACACAGGTTAAAATGGCACATGTTAATCACTGCTTCACATCTTTTACCTATCAAAGAATGAGAAAAATAATGCCAAAAAATATCACAAATGCAGTACTTATGCAGGTTACCTGGTAAGCTCAAAGCCATTATTTAAAACTCAGGAGTCAGCATAAACACTTATATGTGCTGGTGGCAGAATCTTCACTAAGTAGGTGGGAAAATTAGAGAGGATTTGTCAAGAACTCTCATCAATATCCATGTGAATAATTAAAATAAATACCATGTGTCCAAATGAACATTATATGTAACCACACTATAACAAACCATATCATATCAACACATACCATTGACTCTACCTAATTAAGTAGCCAGGGCTCATACTTGTTATAGCCAGGAGGGACCCCAAGCCCCCAACTAAGAGACATTTTTTCATGACCCTGATTCATTTCCTTTCACATACAGAACTAATTGGTTTTTTTTTTAACTGACACCAGTGAATTAGATAATTTAAAAAAATGATGATACTTCACATGTAGACTGCACACTAACAAAGATTACATCCTAAGCAAGGCTTTGGGTCCAGAAACACACCCTGTTTAAGAATTGTATTCTAAATCAAGAATTAATTAACACTGAAAACCACGTTAAAAATTGATCATACCCTGTTCAGCAGCACATAACCATTAAGGCCAAATAAGGGAGTGCCCCCTAAGCCACCGACTCTAAAAGACAGCCAGTCATAATGGTCATATTTCCACTGGCAGTGGCAGGCCTTGAGGCAAGTGAGGACTGGCTCTGGCTTAAACAGAGTATCTCTGCAATTACCTTGCCCTATGGACCTTGGTTTTGGTGCAAAGTAATGAGGGATCACCTAGACCTATTGGACCCCCCCTGACAACTGCTTCCCCTTTTCAGACCAGCTCACAATTACCTAGTCTGCATTGCAGATGTAATTTAAACCCAGTTATAAGTAATGTCTGCAAAACAGTGCTGATATCCTTGTTCCGGGCCCCCTACAGACTCAACAAATTACCGGAAGTGGGTTTTGAATTTCCTTTCAATCTAATTGGCAAACTAACAAATGGCTTTTTTAACAGGATAATCATGGTGCAGTAACTCAAATCCTGGTACACAAGTGGAGGCCTAAAACAAGGATTTCAACTCTGTTTTGCAGACGGACTTACCTGGAAGTTTAGTTTCGTCTGTAGTGCAGGCTACTCACAAGTGTGATTAGGTTACAATGTATCAAGAGAAACATCAATGAGATTTCTTACCTGTAAATCCTGATGGGCATTGACAAGAGTAGTTACTGCTGCCAATATCAGTACATGTTCCATTAAAGTGACATGGATTAGAAACACACTGCTGCCCCTCTACAGAAAAAAAACCTGCCAAGAAAACACCGTACATTCCCTTATGGTTAACTTTTCGGAGTGAAACGTTTAACCTAAAAAAACAAACTTGAATATGAACAATCAAGTTGCCACTGCTCATAGAGGTATGGCCCATGGTTGTCTTTCACAACTGCCTTACTGGAGTCTACCAACAATTCAGGTAAATCTCCAGAACTGTTTTGACTATGTCACAGACATAATTTACCCCTAATGTTATGGTTAACACTGTCCGCAATGTCGTCATTCAGTTTCCAGGGAGATAACATGCAGGAACTGAGTTAATTAACGGCAACTCCCCTCCTATCTTCGGGTCTGGGTTAGAGGGCTCCCCAGGCCACTTGCTTGAAGATCAGAATCCACAACTGATAAGGGAAACTAAAAATGTTGGATTCATTTATGAGTGGTGATGTTGGTAGGGAGGAGGGGGTGGGGGTGCAGGGGGTTGCTTAAATCTTTTTCAAAAAAAAAAAAATCTTTTTCAATTACATTGTACTCTAGTTACAGGTTTGCTGCACTTGCAAAATAGCGAAAGACGCTTTCAGAATTGTGCTTTACACTACAACTTTTAACACGCAGCATTGCGCTGTACCTCGCTTTGTTTTATAACACTGACTTGTCTACGACTGCACTTACTTTGTAGCTGATACGTACAATGTTTTGTGCTACTGAAAGACAGTACTTTGTACTGTGAATTAATAAATTTAAATGAAGGTTAAAGATGAGTGTGAGCCTGGTTTTAGCTACTGAACACTTAAAACTGTAAGTGGACTCATAAAAGTGACCCATCGTAGTGACCTCTGTTATGCGAACACCTCTGATACCGACACTTTGCTCTGTCCCTTTGGTGTCCGTATTAGAGAGGTTCGACTCTATATTGCTCTCATCTTCAAAATTTGGTCAATGCCTGTTGGTAATGAAGAATGAGTCAAGGGATTTGAGCCAATCAGAAACTGCAAAATATTTTGAATGAATAATGATAAACACTTAATGACTGGTTTTGAGGGAAACAGTGAAGCTGGAAATTCATTAAACCTCGCTGTAATGGCAGTCGTCAGTCAACATTTGCGGGTAACAGTGCAATGTTACCCTCTGACATCATAGATTTTTGCAGTGCTGCCCGCTCAGAGATTTTGACGGGAAACAGTTTCATTGCTAGATGTCATGAGACCTTGAAGTAACCAATGAGAGCGAGTGCTGTTGGGGAGAAATTTCCAGCTAGCTGACAATCACTTATTTACTTACATTATTTTAATTGCTGCAAGATGTTCTAGGAAAGAGAACAATAAAGCCCCAAAAGATGATTGTATCAAATTACTGAATAACGGCCAATATAATAAAAACATACCATAAGTGAAAACAAACAGCCACAGAAACCACAAGTGGCACGTCGAAACAGCGTCCGTAAACATATCGCCATTAGAGTCTAAATTCCAAAACAGTCAAGAACAATTCAAACTTCCTTGTTCCGGCTGGTCACTTTCACGGTGGACCCTCCACTAATTTTGTTGAAAACCTAGGGAACATACATAGAAAAAATTCCCATGAATTATTATTCCATTGAGATAAATTTCACGAAAGTGATAGATTTAGAACAGAACTTTGCCGCAGGTTTATTAAATTTTCGAAGTAGATCGAAAGATTATATAAGCCTTACTTTATCCGCGTGTTATATTCGACATGTTCTGTAATGCTCACTCGATCAGTTTTGTTGTCTCTGTACGAAAGCTTTGCTCCTATCTCATGGAACAATCTAATGTAATACTTAGAATTGAGGTCTTTTCTAACTCCCAGATGCAACCAAAAACGTTCAAGAGCAATATATCTGTTTGCTGTGCAACAAACAACTTGAGTTAATTATAAAGTTGTCAAATGCAGGATGCACGAGAATTCTCGGACTCATATAGAAACCTGTTAACACTGCTAAAATTCTAGAGTTTCGCTTTAAATATCGTTGAAAAGTCAAAGACTAAACCGTGAATTTAAATCAAATATTCCATCGTTTCACACTCACCGTGTTAAAACAAACGACCAGATTGAATGCACGGCCATCCATACCAAAGGGAACAGTGACAAAGATTGACGATTTTTAAAGTTTAAATTCAAATTTTTCTCTTTCTAATATCTTAGAACAGCTGGTTTCAAAGTTTTCAAACGAAGATATTTCACGGTAAATCAATTTGTATGCAAAGCTATCCAGTTTCTATGCCAGCGCAAGGCTCATCGTTATTTATGGCTTTCAAAGAACCAATCAAAAGCCGGCATGACGGCCCCGCTTCCGTTTGTATCGTAACGCGGTTTTTAGACAGAATCCATCAGGAAACTCAGGGGACAACCCCCCCCCCTCCCGGGTGGACAACAACCTTGTATCAGAATAATTTAAAGAATATTGCATTCTTTTTTACATTTTTCTAGGGCTAAAGATGTAAGTAGTCATCTGTAATAACACCAAAGAAAATTTATTATGGGAGCCCGAGAAAATGATAGTCAAATTTCACAAAATAACATCTTTCACATGAAATTTTCAGAATTTTACCTGTGTTTTCACAATTCCTGTGAAATTTGACATTTATTTTCTCGGACTCCCACGAGAAATTTTCTTTGGTGTTATTACAGATAGTTAATTACCTCTTTAGGCCTTGAAAAATGTAAAAAAGAATGCAATAATCTTTAAATTTTTCTAATACAAGGTTTTTGTCCACTGAGAATTAAAATTACTCAATTTCCTGATGGATTCTGTGTTAAAGGTTTTCGTTACTATTTGAAAGTTTTGTTTTTTAACGAGAGGGGAAAACCGGAGTACCAGGAGAAAAACCTCTCGGAGCATGGGAGAGAACCAACGACAAACTAACCCCCATATTAGCATGAGTAGTCACAGGCAGCCCAAGCTCACTATGAGAATACTGCGGCTGCCTAATTTTCAAAATGGATTGTATGGGAATTCAGGTAATAAATACTCGCATGAATTATAAGAAAATACGCTTTATCTTGTTTACTTGTGTCTTCTTGCTTCCTGTGTGGTCATTATCCCGATCCGTTGCGATATAAGCGATTTCCTTTTATCCCGAAATCTCTTAAATCGCAACGGATCGGGAAATAACCACAAAAACAACCCGAAAAACATCATTCAATAAAGGTTTCTCTTATACTTTGCATTTGGGCATGATTGGTTCAAACTGCCACACTAAAACCAACAACGAAACTGCAGTAGAAAGCCAGATAACCCGAGAACTTGGACCACTCGAACTCGAATAACTCTAATTCCCCGCTAACTCGAACTAAAATTTGCTTCCCTTGATCAAAAAGTCACTGAAATTTACCCCGATAACTCGAATTCTGGTTCTTTTAACTCTACTCGGATGCCATCCTATTGGCTGTTCTTGTTTTGACTCTCTTCCCAATAAACTTCTGAACCCTTCATCACACTTCTTTGGTTCTCATTAGATAACTGATTTTTCACACAGTGAAATACAATAGAAAAAGGGAACCACATTTTTACTCATTACGAGCATTATATACATTGCTTTAATTTTCAATTTTAAGTCTTTTACAATATCATGTGAAATTACCACATTCTCTTAGTATTTAAATTTGAACTTGGAAAAAAAATATTTTCAACCACTATACTTACTCTAAAATAACCCAATATATGTTAAATAAACCAGAAGAAATTAACAAAACATACCAATGACCTTAAAAAGATTCCTTTGCCTACATCATAATGTACAGAATATTAAGCAAAGTACAATATTAGATACAGAGACATGGAACGTTTTACAAAACAAAAACAAAAAAAGACACTAACAAAAACGTATTCAAGTTAAGGTAACAGTAAGATCATGAAATACTTTTTCCACAAGGCTGGCTCAATAAAAAGATACAAACGAAAAAAAATGAGGCCAATTTTCAGCCATCTTGACCAAAAAAGCTTAGTCTTTTCTTGCCAGACCAAGAGGGCGATCCCGAGCGCGAGGGATAGGTCCATCTTGCTGGCTTGGGTAGCCAATCAGAACACATGATTTGCTGTTACTACAATCATATTAACTATGCTACAATCGACCATGATAACTGCTCATTATTACCACGGTTAAAAAAGCTGCAGTTTCTTCAGATATGGAGCCGACCATCACTGGCTGATTAAAGATCAGGAAAATTTAACTCAAGAGTGTAACCGGCAATTTTTGCTATAGACTACGAACAGGCTCTCTTTTTTCTGTAGTCTGTCGAGCAAAACGCGAGACCCGCGAATGGCCACGAGCGTGTCGCAGTCTATTTTTGCTAGCACAGGATGTAAGTTTGTGTCCAGGCTTGGTGCATGAGAACTATTCCCACACATGGTAGCTATTCTCATCAGTTCTTGTTGAATCCCACGCAAATTTTGGGAAATGGTCCCGCATATGCGAACTGCAAACCCACATAGGGCATAAAACTGTGTTTGGGCACCACTGTAGTCTTTCCTTCCCTTTGTCCACACTAAGCCAGTGTGGTGGAAACAAAATCGACCATACATGAAGGAATAAACAGATGCCCAGAGGAAAACTGGTACTAGAGGACGTCGTCGGGATGACATAAAAAAAGCTAAACATCTTTATGAACCTCTGTCAAAATGAAAAAACTCAGAAGTTGATAGAGAAAACCCAAGGCACAATTTAATTTTTACATTTCATTTAAATGCCAAAACCTTCTATATGCTCAGAGCTCGGAGTACAGAGTGTCAAATTTTGGGGGCGTTTCTTCAATTTCTCATTTCAGTGTCACAGCATGGATCCCCAGCATATGGGTAACAAGTCGATCTGGACACAGCCCGAAATAATATTTTCCCTCATGTGTGTGACTACAACATTTACTGTCACATAAACCTGTAAACACTGCTAGATTATAACTGGGTAACACAACGGAACATTTACTTCCCAGAGTCTTTAACCAAACTAATTCTCTTGAACCAAGATTTGCTTTCCCCAGCAGCGGCCACAATGGCTGCCAGCCTGTGCTCTAACTCCTGTGATCGACATTCGGCTTCTACGAGAGACAACTTGGTCTGTGCAAGCTCCAGTTCCAGTTCCCTCAGTCGCTGCTCAGCATCCACGACCTTGACGCTTGTTTTGAATGAGACAGTACTGTCTCCATCCAGTGACACATGTCCTTCGTCTGAAAAGAGAGTTGCGCAGTTTTCACATGATCCAACTCGTCTCTGAGGAGAGAACACAGTATACTAGTGACATATTTATTCGACAAGCAAGAAAGCTCACTGTTTAAGGAGATCTGGGTACAATACTACTCATACCGTCAGTTGCTAAGCAGCACCTTGTATACAGCTAGTTCGAGAAAGGTTGTCGGAAAAAGTGCACGTGCCAATCCCGAAAGGTATTGTGGGTGGTTTTGAGTTCACTGTTCTTCAAAGAAATTTGAAAGAATGGCACGAGAGGCCATGGACGTATGTTTGCGAGTTTTAAAGTAAAGCAACAAAAGTAGGTTCTACAGCTACAGTCTCAAGAACAGTGTATTGATCATGTCCCATATTACCTTTCGGGATTGTCGGGTGCACATTTTTTTTTCCGACAACCTTTCTCGAAATAGCTGTATGTTAATATAGGTCAAATCTTGTTCTTAAGGCCTTTCAATGTGACAAGAAAGAAGCAAAAAGCAAGCAAGCAAGCAAGCAAAAAGTCATTACTTATTGTTGTTACAGAGTGCAAAAGGACCTAAGTATATGCATTATGGGTGGGTACAAAAAACGTTTTTTAAGCTAAAATGATACCTTCACTTCTAACAGTTCTTGATGCAAATCTTCCTTCAGCTTCTCACTTCTTTCATCCATTTGAGAACAGATCTACAAGAAAGTAGAGTTTATAGTCAATAGTTTCTCTTGAGTGGAACTCAAACTAAATAAAACTTGTCTGTACCTTTTTGTATTCCTCTATGATGGCAGTATGTCGCTTTCTCTCCTCTTCTGCCTGTTCAATGTTCTGTCTCCACATCTCTTTAACCTACAAACAACAATAACATGATTGCACAATGAACAGTGACTAAATTTATATGATTACAGAAGCAACAACTATTCAGACTCCCGTTTGAAATGTATGAACATCCCCACTTAACCCTTTAAGTCCCAATAGTGACCAATATCAATTTTCTCCTAACAATATCCATACAATGTCAAGAGATTTGGTTATGAGAATTAATTAAATGATCACCAAAGAGAACATGCTTTGATCTTTTATCGAACTCTCTCAACTTATTCTTTAAAGAAATGTATAGAGATCAGATTGGAGAATTGGCTTGTGGATATATATTGGGGCTTAAAGGGTTAAAAGATTTCTTTATAGGTCACGCATTGAAAAAGAGATGTTAAGAAACTCACCTGAGCTCCCTCAACTTTGAACTTTTCTAGTTGATCCTCTGCTTCAGCCAGTGAAATGGTTGTATTATCTAATGCCTTGGACAGTTCCTCTACCTTCTCATCTGACTACATAAATAAAAATAAATACAACAAATTGTACAAACAAATAAAGCCACACAGCTGAAGCCACAGGCGATACACAAAGGTTTGTACAAAGATGCTAGTTGAAGATCAAACAGTGGATGGCTGATTGTTTCAAAGGTTCAATGCTGTGTGAAGAAAATCCTAAAGATCCTATCCGAGAAATGGCGGCCGAGGGAGCTTCCCTCTTCCTGAGTGTTAGAACAAACAATCAACAATGATCATACCTCCGCTAACTTGCTGTGTAGCTCGACTTTTGTGGTGACCAACTCGTGTGCGAGGTTATCATTTTCTTGTTCAAGTCGCATGTTTGCTTCAAAGAGTCTTTTGTTTTCACGCTGAAGGAAAAAAGAAAAAGACAAAAATCTTAAAGGCTACTATAACTTACATAATACATATGTAGTTTAGTCTAGGATACAAAAAGAACAAACCAATCCAATGGCTTCTCCAAATAGGAAACTGTTGTATAAAAGGAATAGGTGTATAATGTTTATTTTGTCTTGCATGGGAAACTTAATCATCAAAACATTACTTGCCACAAACGTCTTTTTTTTTTCCGTGACACTGAGGTATTAGCCTTCTGTACACCTACAAAGAGAAACTGGTGAGAGGTACGTAAGTCGTCATATCACCTGAAGTCTTTCTACTGGGTCTTCAAGTTGTGCCTCTTGTTCTTTCTTCAACATATATTCCTTTTCGTATTTCTTCATCTTTTTATTGGTTACCTGAAATTCAAACAAATAGAGTTACTCTACAGAACTAATTCAGATAACAGCTGCTTTGATTAAAACCCCTTCATAAACATCCTCAGTATCATCAAAAGAGATGCGTCACACCATTTAACCAAATTCAGCAAAAGGAACTGGCCAGTGATGGCCAGCAAAACCCAAGGAAGTGACCACTCAAAATATTACCCGCCTTGAAAGTAATTTTTTTCAAGACAGCATTTGCTTGTGATCATTTCATACCACACAAAAAATACAACACCATAAACTAGAAGACCATAGCAGGGTTAATAAAAATAACATTTTCTGCACAAACCCTAAATCCTAGAGCAGAGTTGACGAGCTTCTTGTATTCTTCTTCATCAAGATACTTTTTTGGCATCGATATTCTGAAATACTTTAGGATTGCTTCAAAATCCATTTGAATTAACTCCCTGCGAGAGGCCTGCAAGATGAGATGATGGTGAATAATGAAAGAATTTAACCCTTTAAGCGCAATATCCACAAACAAGTTCTCCAAACTGATCTCTATACATTTCCTTACAGAATTAGTTGGGAGAAATTGATAAAAGATCAGAGATTTTTCTCTGTGATCATTTGATTAATTCTCATAGATGTTGCTTTTGACAATCTATGGATATCGTTAGGAGAAAATTGATGTTGGTCACTATTGGGACTTAAAGGGTTGACAGACAGACACAGTAACAGACACAGTAAAATGAAAACCACTATGGTATTGTTCAGCTGTGATGTACAAACAAATAAATCCAATATACCTTTAAGAGAGCCAAGGCAACTTGAAAAATGATACTCATTCCCTGTAAAAATTATTACAATAAAAATCAAGTGATCGCCTTCAATACAAACAGTGAGGGTTTGGGTTGTATATTTTGTTGTATGCTCCCCCTACCCCTACCCCCCCCCCCCCCCCCTTCTCTCCTACTGCAATTTGTGCAACCTGACCAAGTGATTTACTGATATGTGATCAGGACAGGTCATTGACTGATCCACAATCATCAAATGACACTGACAGATAGCCATGGATGATGCAATACAACACAACTATACAATATTAATACAATATAATACAAAATACAGAACCATTGAGCACAACAGAATATTCCATAATACATGAATGTAAGTCCAAGACCTAAACTATACAGGACAAAAATGGACATGATAGCTGACAAAGTGAAAAAACTATGGATTAACCCTTTCTTAGTTCCTCAACTAAGTGCCGGCTGGGCCACTTACATGACATAGGAAGAGATCCATGATACGGTAGACCATTGATAGAGGAAACTTGGCAGTAAACAGAGTAAGGAACCACTGTGATGCATACATGTGGGTCTCAATCTCATTGTATTGGAAATGGCTGAAGAGATCTGGCATTGAATCCTGAAAAATGAAAATTTGAATAAAATTAAAAACATAACGCAGACAGATTCCTACTTATGATTACTTGTATGCAGAAGTTTCACCCATTAAACACCAAGGATAGTGGACCCCGGTTAGCAATGTCTGTGAAGCAGCAAAGAGATCATTGTTCTGGGTTCCCAACGGATTCAACAAAATATTACTGAAAATGAGTTTCGCATGTCCCTTCAACCTGACTGGCAAATTGACAGTGGCCTTTTTAACAGGCACTTATGGTACATACTCAAATCCTGATACACAGGTGGGGCCAGAAAAAGGGTTTCGCCGACAGATTTAAAAAAAAAAATTTAGTTCCCTCTTTTGGGCAGGCTAATGATAAACCACAAGCAAATCCAGTGAACCAAAGACTAATTCAATGTGTTGCAGAAACGGTGATATATGACTAACCTCAATCATCCTTTCGAGCTGGAAAAACTTAAGGTGCAGCTGTTCAAAATCGTGTTTGAAGATGTCTCTCAGCCCGTAATCATTCATGATCTTCACCAACAATGCAAAGGCTTGCTCCTCTGGAAGCTAAACAAAATTAGATAAAAGGTGAAAAACATTAGAGCAGTTTAATATACCACAAAGATTAGTGGGAAAGGCAATGAAATAAAAGTATGAAAGATAAAAAAAGCATGAATAAGAAAATTTTATTTGTTTTACTTACATGTAACAGCAAGACAGCAGACAAGAAAGACAGTCCTTGACAATAGCCCACTTCCTCATCATACACAGAGTATGCCTAAAAACAAGTAAGAAGAAGAAGAAGAAGAAGAATACTTTATTTATCCACGGTTGTCTCATCAGGCATATCTATAATAATTAATTAAAATACATAAGGAAAAGAAAAAAGTACATAAGGAAAAGAAAGAGAAACCAATATTTTTATTACTGTTACTGCCTGGAGTTATTTTACTTCATGCCTAAATGCATTTTCCTCATGACACACTACCTCGTCAATGATTCTGGGATTAATGGTTTTTGTATTCTGAAAGAAGAGGCAGCAATTAACTAACAAATGCAACTTCAAAGTACTAACTGAACTTATGAGCATACTTTGCTAATTTTGTACAACATCTCTTGACCTTCCCCTCCACTGCTCTTAAAATACTCGTGAGCTGGAAAGGTACGATGAATGTCCCACATGATCACTTGTTCTGTCGGAGATTCCTGTCAACATAAACAAGCATGTTAGATATTGACACAGATTTTTTCAAAGTCTAACACTATAAAAATTAATGATATTGTAGCTGAGCTCCACAGGAACAAAATCTACTTTTCCACCATCAAGGGTCAGTCTGTCTGAACAAACCACGGCACACTTACCATGTCAGACAACCAATCATAAAAAAATATTGAAATGAGACAACGCTCTCATTATTTTTAGAGAGTGATATTTGCCATCAATATCAAGGTAAATTTACACCGCTCAGAATGAAGCATCTGCCTAACAGTATCAAATGACCATATTGTGCTCAGTTGAAGGAGCCATATACATAAAGGTATTTATAGCTTTTTATATTAGATCGGACATTCAAAATTATAATAATATTAATTTTTGTGTGAGAGGTATTTAAGTTAAAAGTTGTTGATTGCTTTATGTAAATGATTAGAATAACTGGAGCTCTGCTTGAGGCATGGGTTAATTTTTAGATTGTTTTACCTTTTTAATAAAATGCTTGTAGCCTTCAAGAAGTTCATCATTTTCCTTCAGACCAGCCATCATTTGCCAGATCTGTCCTCTGAGAGGTTCCGGTATGCCCTTTGTATTATGCAAGGGAAAGGATTATAAAAACTGCACATGACCATTTAAAACCAGGGTTTAGAAATAATATGAACTAATTTGAAAAATCAAGCCTTATATTAGCCTGACTGTGTAGCTATTGGGAGTTTTTTGGGGTTATAAAGTTCTGGCACAGGGTGTGTGAGGCCACCTGGAGAATGGGGGCTGGAGAGATACTTTGAATTTTCTCATGCCTTTGGCACTCTCTTTGCACATTGAAGCAAAATCAATTTTCTCCCTTTGTAGGCTAGTCTTACATAAAGAGGTGGTCTGTCATATTCATGCTCTCCCAAATGATTACCCTGACTATCATGGCTACATTTTTCTGGTATTACTTTTCCCACTCCAGAAACCATTATCCCAAAATGAGTACTAATGAGTTATTGAAAGTAAGCTACTGTAAAATTGTGAAAATAAGCCCCTCTGAATATATGCTTCTTAAAAAGGTCTTTGACAAATAAGAGCCCCAATTAAGTTACAATAAAATAGATTCTACAAGCATTATTGGGGATTTAGAAGGTGAAAGTTGTGAAATCTTGATTTATCACCTTTCTGACAAGCCCAGGAAGCTGCTTTGGTCGAAGGGTGACATCTTTCCATTTGCTTAGCAGGTCTGCCCAGCTGCCTAACTCCTCTTCAGTGCATTCTTTTTGCACCGCACCTGATCCAGACAGCAAAGGCTCATCATCTTCATCGTCATCTGCAAATCCAGACACAGTGCATTAAAGTTGTGATTATAAGGAACTGGTGAGTGATTGGCTGAGTAGCAGTATCAAGTTCTTGACTAGCAGAAGACGGAAGATGTGACCAATGAGTTGATCATTTTTGTATGCCTGCTGTTTGCTTAAAAGGCCATTTAAGCAAACAGCAGGGGAGCGAAGGATGGTGCAGCAGTCCAAGAACATGTCTCCTGCCACTGTGGCCCAGGTTCAAATCCAGGTGTTGACGCCACATGTGGGTTGAGTTTGTTGTTGGTTCTATCCCATGCTTCGAGAGGTTTTCTCTGGATACTCTGGTTTTTGTCTCACCTTAAAAGGTAACATTTCTAAATTCCAATTTGAGTGGATGTGCTACCTCTAAATCGTTATTTAATTTATTTATATTACTTTTAAACCTTAACAAGAGTGATGTCTGGTAGATGAAGGACAAGAGTAAGATCTATCTTTTCATCATTAGGAATCAACAACTGCTGCAAACAGCTCACCACAAGCAGTTGCTCACAGTAAATGTTATACTTAGGCACCGTTCTGTTTTTCTGATAACTGTCGTAAGCTTGCTTATACATGGAATTTGCTAACCAAATGATAACATAACGTAAAGCTTGAACTTCTTGGGTCATTTCTAGAGATTTGTAAAAAAAAAAAAGGTTCAGACAGTTCCGGTACCAATTAAAGGATAATCATTCAAAGCAAATGCTAGAAATCGGGATAAATGAGGGCACTTCTAACAACTAGTCAGATTCTAGTAACTTTGCCTGACACTAACCATCAGAGGGGGTTTTGTCCCCACCAGAAAGCTGCCGGTTCAGGAAGGTTCGAGTTTTATTCAAGTTCTTGGAAGCTTCTATACTGCTCTCAGTTTTGAGGCTCTTCACTTCAAAGCCTTTTTCACCTGTGTCCGTATCAGTGACCTGCAATTTAAGACTTCAACATCAAAATAATGCCAAGCAAATGCCAAGAGGATGGAAAGAAAATGGAAGAAAATATGTCTAAGAGGCAATGAAGATCAATGCTATTTTGTTTACGAAACAACATGATTGGCGCATCCACTTACCATTCAAAAAATTAATGGTAAAGCTTTTCAAGCAAGGGTACCTTTTTAGGGAATTACTCTGTTTCTGAACAATAAAGCTGTGTGCAACCAGGAGTTATATCACAAGTTTGTTTTAAATTTGTTTCATGGTACAGATGACCCAAAAGCAAGTTTAACCACCATGCACACACAAAACCGTTTCTGATGTGGTATGGACAAATCAGTATGATGTAGGTAAGTTAGGGAAGTCTCGGACACTGACGTTAGGGTGTTCTTACCTCTTTGAGCTCCATGATGTATATTTCACGGAATTTTGCCCTACTAGGGGTCCAAAAAAACTTCTCTCCACTTGGAAAAATTTTAGCTTTGGTCTCCACAATAAACCTGACTGGTTCTGTTACTCCAGTAACGACCAAATCTACAGCTATTGTTACAAACAGTCGAGTGTCTGATGAAAAAAAGAAAACAGTGAGTTGTATACAATTTTATTTAAACAGCATGGTATCTTGCCCTTGAAGGTCTTTACACACTAAATTAAAGGAAAAAGGGTCAAACCTTCAAAAAAAGTGCACTTGAGACATTTAACTAAAAATATTTATAAAATACAAGATCATGAGGTACATTCATGACCAAGTAGTACCTTTCGGTGTTTCTGTGTTCAAAACTAACAGGTCACGAATCGCTGGATCCCATAAACCAGTTATGTAATATGTCTTCCCTCCATCTCCAACATTCATTGTTACCTACAAAATAGTTAAATAGTCCAAACAGACTATGTTATCACTGCCACTTCATGCATGGTAGAATGTTATTTTTTTGTTCAGAGTTGGAAAAGCATAAATATTAATTTTGGTTGCTCTGAAAAGTAGAAAAATACCAAAATGATTTTTGCAACACTGAAGTGTTAAAGTGATCTGAGCTCATTAGCCATTATTATATTTCATGCTTATAAATTCTAAAATGAAACTGATATACCTTTTTACAGTCTGAAGCAAATCTCTACAAAACTTTTTGCAGGGTGCAAAGAAAATCATTTTTACAGCTTGCCATTCAGGCAAGCTGAAGCTAGCACTTACTAGCCCAGACGTCATTTCAACTAGCCCCGAAAGCTTTTTGATGAGCAGAATTGATTTCACAGTTCTTCTGTTTATCAAATTCCTCAAAAAACATCACTTGCCCGTCGGGCAAGTTAAAAACAGAATTCACTCGCCGATAGAAAAATCCACTAGCCCCACGCTATCGGACACCACTTTCTTTGCACACTGTTTTTGGGTCAGTTATTTAAACGAAATCCAACTTAGGCGCGGTTTAACAAATCTTTGGACCTCCAAATACCTTCCTTAGAGGGTTATTTGAAAAAGGTAAATGCTTTTCTAGTCTAGGCTCACAATAAATGATGTTAAGATAAAAGCGCTGGGCAAAGTGAAAATGGCTTGGAACACGGTTTTGTCAAACACTGGCTAAACTCTGTTTAAATAACTGGTCCTTTGTTTTTCTCAACTGTAGTTTTTAAATGTTGAATTGAAAAGTATTCAACGGCACAGTTTTTCTCGTTATTCTGTGTTTTAAGTGTCATACTGACCACAAAAAAGTTAATAATGCACTTTGCTGTCGGTTACCATGGAAAAGAGAAAATCGGAGTATGTACCTGACCCCAGTTGTTCAAATATTAGATGGTGCTATCCACTGGATAAATCACTATCCAGCAGATAATTATCAGGGACACCAATAATTATTGTGCTTATCCAGTGGATAGAGATTTATCCAGTGGATAGCATTATCTGCCTTTTAACACATGGAGCTTATATAAACAGGGAAAAAAACCGATAGACAAATTAATCCAAATACAACAATAATGCCTCATGAATTATCTAAATATAGTCTGACATATCATGAAAGATTCACAATAAGCTGGATGTCATCATACTGTAATCAGTAGTAATTGTTTATTAACCAAGTTGTTTTAAGTCTATTAACTAACCTCACTCAGTAGGTGCATATCAGAATACCGCACATTCTTTCCTGGACAAATGAGGAGTCCAAAACACCTAAAAAGATAAAAAAGTTACACTCACATTAACAATTGTTTCATGACCAGGTGCCTATGGTGCAGGTTAATTATTTTGTTCCCAGTTCAAATTAGTCTTTAAAGTATGAGAAAATTGAATAATAATTGAAAGTGGCCATGTTTCTGATCAATATGTGAAGATTCAACCACTCACAAATTAATTTAAAGATATAACAAAAACTTGTATTTAAGAAATGGGAGCCACCAGATGAGGCTTTTCAGTACAACAATGTAAGCCCTTTATGCTAAATTAAAAGGGATTTTGAGCAAGGTATTCTGTTGCTATGGTAACTGTTCACATGACAATAACTTGTTGACAAAATATTAGGCATTTAACTGACAGTAGTGGTGGTATTGGGACAAAGAAGAGGAAAAGATGAAAAATGCAGGGAACTATTACGAGCCATCTTAACCCATTCGTCCCTGGAGTTACAAGAGCTGTTTTTGGTCTCTATATGGACAAAAGAACTAAAAGTGCCCAAAACACTGTCTATAAGATGAGCAATCTCCTGCCTTGTGCAGAAGGCAAAATTTTGAGACAATTAAAGTAAAAGAGCGCTAAAAAAAAAAAGTTTAAAGAGAGGGAGAGGGAGAGAGGGACCCCTGTGAGATAAGTTTTCAAAAGGTCATTCCGCCCACTTTATTGGCTAGTAATTCAACATTAGTTTCTGGTGTTAAAAGTTGTCAATCAAACAAAGGGTGACTGACCGCACTGTTTGCTGCATTATTTTCAAATGTATTGAGACAAAAACCTTCCATATTTGTTTTTTGCAAATGAATATATGTTGTGGTTCAAATTTAATCTTTGGTTTAAACCAGTTTAAATTTTTCAAACTGGTTTGAATTTTTCAAACTAGTTAGAAATTTTTAACACTTAACTCGTTCTCATCTATTTGTACCTCTCCTTGTAAAATACAGTGTAAAATAAACTCACATTTTAGTAAGCATTCATTTTAGTGATTAGAGTTAAGAATTTATTTCAAATGGTTAGCTTTCATGTAAGGTTACAGCCAAAGCACAGTTTCAAGAATTTCAACTGAATTTTCTTCTCTTCTGAATTCACAGCCGATTTGTCCACACTTTCCCTACTGTTGTAGTGACTTCCAAAAAAAAATTGTTGTACTTGAGTAGCCGCATACATACTGTTAAAAGTCTAACAGACTCATATTGCATCAATAGAAGGTTCATGTGCATATTTAATATTCCTTTGTGGTATTCCTGAAGAGAACCGAAAGGAACGAGCTTGTTTAAAAGCCAATAAATCTTCCCACCAAAATCAAGCCTACTAAATGCCCAGCAAGAGAAAAAAAAAATGAGGCAAGAAAAGCGAAAAAAGAAGGAAGGAGAGAAAGTGAAAAGTAAAAGGCAAGACTGCTGTGTCACTTTTAAACCCAAAAACTGTCGAAATTTTGCTTTCTGCGCATGCCCGAACTTCGCAAGCTGATATTTTGCATCTGGATCAGAAGGCCGCGAAAGTGTTCGACCTGTAAACCAGTTTGTGGTAAGTTTTAGCTCTTTATAGCACAACAGTGACCAGAAAACCACTCGACTAGCTTCAAAACGCGTTTTTTGGCAAAATCTCCAGGAGCGAATGGGTTAAAACAATTTTTTCTTGTTCGTCGAGGATGATATTACACATTAACAGTGTTGTTTATTTCTAATCACTTCATCACGTTTTCAAGATGAACTGATGTGAAATCTCACTGTTAGCACATCACATTTCCAATCAAGGTTATGAACCTCTGAGTGCTGATAAGAGCTGTCAAAATAGACCAATCTTAACGTATACCATTCTGGTGTACTGGGGCGAGCTTTTGTTAAAAAGTAATACAGGCGTTCCCTCACTCTCACCCCCTTGCTATTATTTTTCTGCTTACATCTCTTTGCACTGTCCCCAGGATCTGAATGCCTGGAACAGGCTGGGTATGGTCTGACGATGTCATGGCTTATGATGTCACAAGTGGTAAAAGGGACAAAAAACTGAATGCATAGTGTGGGTGACAATGGGTTAAACAAATAATACAAACCTTTCCACAATAAGGTGTTTGTTTGTCAGCTGCTGAACAGTTATGCTGACTTGCTTGCGCAAGTCCTGACGAAGTTTGAAGCAGTTTTTGTCTCGAGCAGCAGATGAGAATCCTTTGTTGTCTTCCTCGAGAATATCAAGAGTCACATCAAATTTGAATAACAGGTTACTGACGCCAGCTATAGTCATGGCAGAAGTGTCCGCAGAAGATTCTAAAGCCTGCTGCTTTCGCTTTTAAAGTAAAAAAAAAGATATGGAAAACGAATTTAAGAGACTTCAAAAAAAGCATGGAGGGGCACTCGCATGACTCCTAATATACTTTTAGCCCTCATCCGTAGTCTTGAACTTTTTGCTCTCAGTCATATTCTTGAAATAATCATGGTCTCACAGCATTCTGACAAGTTAAGGATTTTACTATCCAACTTCCCTGATACTGGCACATTAGTCAAGGTCAAATGAGATCAGAATAGAAGTAGGATCTCGTTGTGGTATTCTTATTATATTGCAGAGTGAGTGGGAAAGAGGGATCGGAGCACTTATTTTATGGAAGGCACTTTCCCAACACAATAATAATATTATTAGAGAGCAACTTCTCTTGTGTTTCTGAGCTACTCCTGATAATAGGCAGTATTTCTATGCTGTTGGATCAACCTTTCACTATCTATGCACTAATCTATTTTTAAAGTTTGATATACTAACAAAATGTCCGTAACAAGATGCTAGGTTGGTAAAATAGACACAGAGTGATAAGAAACACTCACTGAAGAATATTTGTCCTCTAAAGAGATTTAGCATGTTGAACAGAGAACAAAAAGAAAGAATATCTAAGAACAAAATAATAACTAATGTCTTCATTTTTGTTCCAATTCACTCCAATGAGTGGTAAATTAGTGAAAGAATAACAGTGTAAAAATATGCTTATTTCATAATGACGTGATTCACTTAGTGATAGACTTCTTAAACAAGTTCAGTATTACCATGTAACTTGATTAAGTTCCGTCTTTTAAGGCATAGTTTAACTTCTTTCACATGAGGCCTGTGATGATTGGGTGTCCGCCCAATTGCTTGTAAACGAGTACAAATCAATGAATTTTATTATCTCCTCAACAATACATTACACTACAACACCAAGCTCTGCCATGTCTACTACATGTATATGCTGTTGCCAGGCTAGCTAAATCGAACAGGACTTTTACTTATTCATAAAAATAACCAGGAATATACTTACTAGAAGTATTATTATAATAATTTTTATTACCTTTCTGTTTCTTCGAAAAGATATAGCAAATGTCCTCAAAATCTTCCCAGCCTGAGTATTGGAAAAGAGCATTAAGATAATTATGTTGAACTAGCTATGGGCAAGGGTTCAAGCTAGCCATCTTTAATCAAATCACTGATGAGCAAGAAGTAGCCCCCTGGCAAAAAAATGTGAGAGCTGCTTGAAATAAGGACAACCTGTGGAATTCAAGTCTTTTTGAGGCACAGACAATGTCTTTGGATTAAACATTTTCCTCAAAAATAAAATAGCTGTTGACCCTGTGGCCAACTGTTCATTTTTTGCTCTCGGCTAGGGTCTTTATTCTTTAGTGTAACAGCTGGTGAAAACTTATGATATGGCATTATATTTAGAAGAATAATATTGAAAGAAGAAGTGACCCTTATCTTTTTCATTCTTTAACCAAAGGCTCCTATTACATCCTTATCTCTACACAGTTCAGTTATTACATGCTGTGCTGACAGAGGCTGTGGTGTTAAGGTTCAACTATGAATAACTTTTTATAAGAAAACACCCCGGGGGGAGGGGATGCTCTGGATTTTAAAAGATGGGGATGATCCAGTGGAGGCAAAAATCAAAACCTCCAAAAACTTCCAGGACTTCCAACAAAACCCAACAAAATCCCACGCCAAATTTCGTCAGATTGTTTTGAATACCCAAAGAAATTCCTACTTAAATCAAGCCACCCAAAAAATACCTCCCAAAAAAAAACCCGGAATTGAAAATTTCAAACCCTAAAAAATCCCTCGATCATCCCCGTCACTTGAAAATAAAAATCTGGAGTACCCTCTCCTGCTGGGGACAACATAAACAGTAATAATTAATACATTTTTACCTTTTCTGGATCCATACATCTAAAGACATGACAGTGGAAGATATCAGAGTCTCCATGAATAGTGTTGAAGGCAAAACAGTCACTTTCATTTCCTTCAGCATCACCACGACCACAAAACAATATTCTCTGTATGTGATAAGTAGCAATATCAGCATGCGTCTCAGGATCCTTCAGTCTGATCATACCGTCTGATGTAGAACCCACATAAAGCAAAACATCAATGGTGACTTCTGTTTGTTCCCTGAGAACTGCCATTGTTCGTTTCAGTTCAATTTCACTAACAGGTGCATTCACTGTTGAGGATCCTAGATAAGTAATTCCATCAAATATTATAGCATTACCATCACTACCTTTGTCTGATTGACTTGGTTGTGTGCTTGAGCTGCCTTGAACTGCTTCTTCAGAAGATAACTGGGAAAGGCTTGTTACTTGAGGTGTTTCAGCTTGACCATTTGATGAAGAGCCTTGTTTACTCAGCTCAACGTCTTCTGTTGTATTTAATAGCTGATGGCCTTCAACCACAAGTGAATTTCTTACATGCCTTTCTGTTGCTTTCCATGCATCAGAATTAACCTCCTCTACTGCAGCAGAGCTGTGCATAAAATCTTTCTTTGCATCTTCCACCAGGTCTTGTACTTCCTTCTCTGTTGGTCCTTTCTCAAGGGTAGCCTCCATTTCAGGGATTATAACATCAGCAAAGCTACTCACACTACTCCCTAGAGATTTGCTTTTGTCGATTGAAGAGACAGACACTGCCGACCCAGAATCAGATTCAATATCAGGAGGAGCTAGCACAACATACTCATGATCACCATTGGTAGACTTGGCACCTGGACTGCGAGGTTCCTCGGGACTGTCTGAATTGCTTTGTTCTATGACACACTCTCCAATACCTGGTGCTTTTTCATCAGCCATAAATATTTCTAAGACGTTTGACAAAGGTCTTAAAAGTCAGCTGTTCAATTCTAATTTCAAAGCCACAAGAGCAATGAATTTCTTGGATTCCTGAGCTTTGAGGTCCACAAATTCAACTTCCAATCAATCTCGCTGTTCCCTTCTTTTGTTTCCGCTAAGATGAACTCAAAAGACGATTTTTCTTATGGTTTCCGTTGAATTGTAATATTCGATCGATAAGAACTGTTTAATATTTCATGTAATGTCGAAACTGTATCCGAAGAAGACCTCCTTAAAATTTAGTTGAAATATTTCCTGATCACGACGTCTCAGCGCGTCGTCTAAGTCGACGACGATGCAAAAATGGGGCTAAACGTTCTTGATCACAGCTACGAAGAAATACTAGATTCACAGCAAAGACCGTCAGGTGCTGGGCCTGTAAATGGAAAGTCCTCACGGTAAGCTAAAATGTTTTTAACAGCCACCATTCAAAACAGAGAAACGAATTCGACAAACATCAAATTCAATTCAAAGCGTGAACATTACGTTTACCGATAGATAATAACGATACCAATACAGAATAAAATTCAGACCTTTCTCGTTACTAAAGGCAATCAAGGAGGTCAGAAAAATTCATGGCAGCCCACTCATATCAAGCTTGAATCTTCGATCTTCGAATATCGAGACAAATCGATCTTTTCAGCTGTGACGTCAAGCAGAGGGAGGATACCACGTTATTTGTTTTATGTTAATGGACTATTGGCTGTGTCTTTTACATTATTCCACTCACATGTACCGTGGATTTCCTAAAATAGACAAAAAATACTTCCTTTGATCCATAAGTACATGAACCTTGACAAAGATCAAAAACAAAGTTTTCCTATCGCTTGCTCACACTGCACTATGGGATTCTTGTTTTCTTCTCAGTGTATTTTTCATGTCAACATTCATGAAGCAGATATTCGATAATTCAAATATGGCGGCTGCACGAGCAATTAGAGCTGCATGGAATATGTCATCTTTGCGAGGTACGAATCATCTCATCATCCAAAAATGTAACATTAAAGACGTTTCAAGTTGCTGCTTTCTTTTTTTCAGGAAACAAACTCATCTCGTCGACTTTGGGGTCAAGAGTGAGAGCTGCTAGTACCATCCATGCTTCTCAGATCTTGTCGGATTCCATCCCAACCCAAAGTGAAGTGGTCAAATCAGGCGATATCGGTAAAGTAGCATTTGAATGTTCTTATGGTGATGAATTTTTTGTTAGTTCTTAAAAGCACTTTAATAAACACATGGAAAATACCCACATGTATGTATATTTAACAATAATATTATTCCTCGAGCCCAAATGGGCTGTGAGTCAATAGCCCATGAGGCCGAAGGCCGAATGGGCTATTGACTCAGAGGCCATGAGGGCGAGAGGAATATTTGTTTTAGTAAAATCCAACTAGTTGGTCAAAAATATCGATAATAAGAAAATTTTGGCTAGTTAAAGCTAGACTTAAATCCTTTTTGCCGCCAAAAAGCCCACGCTTTCGCTACTTGTGGGCTATAACAAATAGCCTTGTAGTAGCTCAACCAATCAGAATGCAGCATTGATAATAGACCACTAGTTGGATTTTACTAATAGTGTTTCGTATGAGGAAGTGTTGCGATAGCATCTACGGGGGGATCATGTGTCTTATGGGGCTTCGGTATATTGGCTGACAACTTTGTCGACTTTCGGTCAACATATGAGTTGCTATATTTTTAGATTGGTTGACTGTCATTCGACACGTCAGTCAATATATCAACCCACTCTCGACTGATATGTTGACTGTCAGATGACCAAGATGTCAGCCAATATATGGAAATAGCTGTGATTTGGTAACTGACCAATCTGGCATTAGCTGCAGCCATTATGTGTAATGATCAATAGTGTCCACTGTATGTCAGTTGAAACGGAAAGGCCTTGAGGATGAGATACACCACCAATACCTTACTGATACTTGACTGACAGCTGACCAATTCATTGCCGACACACTACTAATACCATAGTCACCTAGCAACCGACTCTTGACCAATATATCGACCATTAGTTGAATAAGATATCAGTCGACACTCCCCATAAGGCACATGATCCCTATATTGTAGGTACAGTGATTGTCCCTAGGGTCCCTAGAGTAACTGCTTGAAACACTTGACTAAAACTCAACTTTCTGTCTAGAACCTGTTGACATACACACAACAAAAAACATTTTGGAGCACCCTGATTTCTTTGAAGTGCATAAACTTTTTACAATGAAAGATCTCTTTGATGCTAAAGTACACCTTGGCCACCATGAAGGCTGTTGGCATCCCTTGATGAAGGGTTATCTCTATGGAACAAGGGAACATCATCATATTATTGATCTCACCCATACAGTAGAACATCTGAGAGTAAGTAAATACTTTGCAATAGACAACAATAAAAATTATTGTTCCTTCTGCGACACTATTGACCTTTTGTGGGGATTTGTATATTATTCAGTTGATTGCCACCAATGACAATCTCACACAGTGATTATGCAGGATGGAGGGAGGATCACTTCAGACAATACTTCATATGCTGCCCATTTTAGGGTTGCTTTTCTGTATTTTTTAGTTAGTACGGGGGATTAACATGCTAGGATTCTAGGTCACCCTTGATGTCATTAACATTCTAACATGCTATCTCTAAAACACTTATGTACTATAGACACACATAAACAAAAGAAACTCAACTAACGTAATAGAAACATGTTGTCGAACTTTGTAGATTTATTAGCACGTTCACCATAAGAGCATACTTGCATACCAACATACGAACAAGGTACATTTAGTACTTGTAAGAAAAAGGTACAAAGTATTACCCTTTGACAAAATTCTGGTATTCTCAAACCTAAAACGGGCATGTACTAAAAAGTTTGAAGAGTTTTGGGAGAATTTTGTGCAATTTCAGTTGAAGTGCCAAAGTAGCTTTCAGTGCGTTCACTGAGAACCAAGCATCAGTTGCTTCTCTTGGGCTACTGTTACCCCTACTTTTGATAAGTTGGTTACAGCTAAAAAAAATAGGCCTGGACCATAACATTATGATCCAAGCCAATCTGGATTTGTATGGAGTCACCATTTTTGGCAAGGGGGCTTTTTTCATCATGTCCTTTCTGAATATGCTAACCAAGTCCATAATTTATCAAATTTGATTTTTTGTTTTTTTCTTGTTCCATTAAAGTCTGACTCAACAGTTTGCATTTAGGGGATCATTTTCCTGGAATGAATGAAACTTTTTTTTATAAAAAGTGACCCCTCATATTATGGGAAATTATCTAATTTTTTGCTTTTCTTCCAGCTGGCGTTGAATGTCTTGTCTCACATTGCTTACAGAGGGGGAATAATACTGTTTGTTTCTACCCATCCACAATTTGAAGAACTGACACAACGCACTGCTAGAGAGTGTGGTGAGTACTTCATCACTCGAAGATGGCGAGGAGGAACTCTGACTAACTCCATGATGCTTACAGGAATGACTAGAGTTGCAGATCTTATTATATTTTTACATTTACCTTCGTTGGGAAGAAATATGTTAGCTGTAAAAGAAGCAGCTCAAGCAAATGTTCCAAGTATTGGAATTGTGGACAGTGACTGTAATCCTAATCTTATAATGTACCCTATACCTGGAAATGACGATTCTCCTTCTGCAGTTGAACTGTACTGTTATTTGTTTACAAAGGCAGTGCTAAGAGCAAAGGAGGTAAGAATGGAAAGGCGTTCAAGACGCAAGGAAGAAAAAATGGAGGAAGACTTCCAGCTGTATGAAGAGATAGAAGAAGAGGAAAAAGATGAATCGAGCTCGTGAAGCAATGTCTCAAAAAAATAGATGAAGGAAGTTGCTTAAACAACAGGCGGACATCTTTGTGACAGTCTGAAGGCATCTGCTCGTGCAGTAGGCCATTTTACAGTTATGGATGGAAGCGAGGCTGAGGGTGACCTTGTTCGGATACAAACCTTCTTTGCTTTGTTATGGAAATTGTTCTTGAAAAATACTGGTTAGCATAAGAATAACTTGATTTACACAATAAAGCAGGAAGGTTTGTATCAAAACAAGGTCACCCTCAGCCTCGCTTCCATACGCAACTGTAAAATGGCCTATTTACTCAGAATGCCTTGAAGCGTTTTAGTCAAAAACACAACTTACTCCAATAAATCAGTGGTTACACAGGTGTATTCGTTGAAGACGATAATGAACAGTCCTGACTAAATAACTTTGATGGAGTGAATTTACTTGAAACGTGAAACAGATACTAACAAAAAGTGCCAAATAGCAAGAGTCAAGCAAAAGAGTAAAATGGAATTAGTGCATAATAGTGCGTAGTATTCTACTAACTGTTTCACGGGTCAAGTAAAGTCACTCTAAAAGTGAAAAATATCAAATTTCTGTGGGACTGTGGGTGCAGAAACAATTTGAATCCTTCCCTAGAGCAGATGAGCGACAATAATGGACTTCACATCAAGGTAATAACTGTGAGCTTTGGAAACATACTGATATGCCTTTACGTTAAAAAGAGACTTCGAGTCATATTCAATGTAAATGGCAAACCTCAATTTGTACCGTGTTGCTAAGTTTTCCCTGTATTTGTCGTTCACTTTTCTTTACATTTTCACAAACATAACCAGTTTTTTGTAGTTTTATCCATAAGAATTATTTTTGCCAGTTTTGATCTGCCTATTTCCTTTGAGAATCTGAGTGTGCCAGCGGGGATCTTAAGTCCGAAATGAAAACGCATCGGAGCAGGATTTCCGCTGAACACCAGACATTAATCCAGCCTGCGTAGCTGGCGAATTTGTTTTAGTACGTGTGAGAGTTTTTGCGGCGAAGCTGCCATATGTTCTTGAGTGAGTAATGAGTAATGAGTAACTTTATTTACGTTTGAGAAGTGACGGAAGTGAGCGCCGAAGGCGCGAGAGAATTCAAAGCGTTTTCTCCCTATTCTGCGCACGGCTTTGAAGCTCCATTGCCAAAAATTTACTCGCGCTAATGATTTCGCCGGCTACGTAGGCCAACGTTAATCAAACATACACCCATCCATCATTTAAAAAAACAACTTAACATGCGCCGAATCTCGTGCAAATGAGTGAGAACAATAGATTTTCTTAATTAGCATTAAATTTGGCACAAGTGAAGTTGAAAATTTGAAACAGTCGCAAGTCTGGAAGCGTTGGCGCTTTTTGAAGCTAAAACCTGACGTCTTGGAAACAATTTCACAAAGTTTTTAGGTTTCCTAAACTTATCAGTAAAATTGGTTTCACGGGAGGGAATGTATTTATGGTCTGGAACGTCAACTAGAGTAGGTAGCAAGCTGATCGTTTGGTGGTTTGGTCGTTTGATAAACAATCGTCGTCCGTCAGGAGTTGAAAGGGATTGAACTTTGAGAATACCAAGTCTTTGCTAGGGAAGACCGTAGTCACACGAGCGACCGGCTTTGGTTTCTTGGCAAGTCGTCTCTACCATCCTCCTGGGGCGTGTTCCACTTCTGTCTGTGGAGAAAAAGTGATGAATAATATCCTCTGGGTCGCCTGATCTAAAACTAGGGACCTTAAGAAACTACGACGATGACGGCGACGGCAACGGGAACGTCAAAAAAGCAATAGGTTTAATGAGCAAAACAACATTTTTGCATTTGCATCACGCTTTTTTGAACACTTCTTTGCGATCGCTGCACAACTACGACGTGAAATGGCCAAATTTTACCTTCACTTAAGAACGGGAACGGCAAGACTATTAATTCTAGCATCTCTGTCCGAACTTGGGGAAGGTACCTCTCTTCAGCTCCAACATAAACTCTCTTCTTTTCAGTATCTGGGCGACTTGGTATAATCACGAAAAAGTTAACGGATGCGAAGTCTATTTTTAGTCTCGCCTCATAATCTGCAACGCGTTTTTCTTCGAATTTAGGACACAAGAGGGGGATCATTGTGCCAGGCGTTCCTAGAGGAGACCGTGGAAACTGGGACTAAGAATCGTTACGTGACCGAAAGCTTAGGAACGATTACATTTAGAGCTTTTCCGTAACGTGTCGGTCCACCAATTCTATCGCTTGAAAGCGTTGATTACTTTCAGTGCTGGATCCAGACCTTGAGATAAAGGAGGCGGGGGACGGCGGTTAATTTCTCTGGAATCGAGGCCCTTGAATTTTCGTGTATTTATACACGGGTATAGCCTGCGACCGCAGACGAATTTCCGGTCGTCGCTAACACGCGTACTAAATCAATTCAGAAACAAATAAAAAGTATCGACGTCGATAAAGTAGCTAGGCTTTTGTACATTATGCTTTTGCTTCCCTACTAAAATGCTCCACCTTAATGCTCCATTTTTCCCACTAAAATGCTCGGTCTCCCCAAAAAAGTCACTAAAATGCTCGGATAATGCTCATTATACAAACGGTTTTTTTAAATTAATTTCAAAGTTTACAGATACAAAAACGTGCAAGTAACAACGACAACGTGTACAAGTTCATAAATACAGCCAAAAAAACCAGCTGTATCAGGTTTTTTGTGAATTTTGAGTTTTAGTCTTCATTTGGTTTAAAAAAGCAGGAGCTCATGGGGCATGGGCTCCTCAAAAAAGTTAATTTCTATTTCATTTTCTCGGAAAAATTAATTTTCCGGGGAAAATGCCACTAAAATGCTCGAATAATGCTCAATGCTTTTGCCTCACTAAAATGCTCGAAAAAATGCTAGCATAATGTACAAAAGCCTAAAAGCAGCAAGTAAAAAACCTTCAGAGAGTAAATGCTGTTTCGTGTAGAATTGATCGCCTCCTCATTTGTCGATCTAATCTCCAAGCAAGCGAGAACGACTGCCGCCGTAAGAGCGTTCTTGTTCGAAGATGTTTTCATGGACGTCGCCGTTGTCTGATCGTAAGGTCCCTACCGATTGACCAAAAACTTACTATACCTTTCTTGAGAAGAGTCTAACCGTTCATGCAAACCATTGAATCCAGAAAGTCCAGAATCTGGGAAATGAAAGAAGATAAATATACAAAAAGCCTCGCCAAGAATAAGGTCTGTGAGGTATTTCATATGTGAGATATTGGGGAAAACCAAGAGAGGATAAAGGGGACAGAGAAGGCATGCCCCATACACACCCTATTCCATAGGTAATTCGTCTCGAGTTATTTTTAGAATCGGGATAAAGTTACCTAGCGCGCTGCGTGGATGTTTCGTGGAGGTTTCGCACGACTAAACGCCGTGCAAAACATGTCGGGCGAAAGGCAATGAAAGCGTAAAGTGATCGAGAGCATTTCTGAATATTGAAGCGAAATGAGTCGGCGCTCACCTGGGAAAAGGGAATCGCTGGACTCTTTGACAATCAGTGAAATCAGTTTAACTCGAAGTTGTCGTAACCTCAGTGCTTTAATAAAATGAGAAATTTCGCCGGTCCATTGAAACCGGTCGTTTATACAATAAAGCAAGTAGGACGCCAAGTGTTATTTTTGTTGAATAATAAAAGACTAATAAAAGAATAAATATCAAACCAGAAATTGCTCTCTTCAAACTGTAAATTATAAATGATCCTGAGGGAATATTGAGTGTGTTCAGGAGCCTGGTGTGTTAAGGATGTCCCTGCTGTATTGTTGGCTATTTCCGTTTCGCTGACACAGCTTTAGCAGAAATCTCTATTTAGTCGTTTCCGTCGACAAAACAAATAGCAATATCGCTCTCCGCGTCTTCTGCCATATTTTTCTGCGTCAATTCGTGAAGGACGCGTGGCTCTGAGCGTGGGTCATCCACGCGGAACACATTCGCGCTATGTGATTGGCTGTTGTCTAATCCCCCTCGGGATCTATATTCTTAAAAATAACTCGAGACAAATTACCTATGGAATAGGGTGTGTATGGGAGATGCCTTCTCTGCCCCCTTTATCCTCTCTTTGGAAAACGTTTTTACCAAATTTATAATGCTGTGTATGGAGACGCCATGTTGGTGTCCCTTTGAGGGGCACAAATATGGCCGCCGGAAACCAACAGAAACATATGTTTCTGGGTTTTCCTACTTATGCATGAATTCATCGCTTGCATGAGGACGTCATAAGGATTACAGTAATATTTATTCTGAGAAAGGAGTGTTTAGATAGCAAAATCTCAAAATATTAGTTTTAACCAACATAAGACTGAGCTTTCACCGCCGCCGGCCAGCTAAAAGCCTGGAAATTCAAGCGTCCTCTATGGCAAAAAGAAGAACCCTTTCGATTTGAAAATTTGTGTAAATAGAGGTTTTTAGGTGCTCTAATACCTCATGAAAGTAAAACCTCAGAAGAATCGATAGTTTCTCAGTTTTAATTTTGGTGACGTCATGTGAAAGCCGAGAATTCTGTTAAACTAATGCCTATAGGTTATAGCGGGGCTCTTGCACGCGCAGCGGAGCACCAGAGGAGGATTATGTAGTCTTCCAATGATTCCATGTGGCAATTTGTCGCGGTTTTTCGCGTGTAACGTGGCCATTTTGGATGCATCGTGAGCGTCGGAGATGATTTTTCTACCTCTCAAAAGAACTTGTTTGACGGCTTGAAGTGAGTTGGTTTTGTTTCATTCCTTTTGATTGGCACTTAATTGATATACCGAGCGAATTTTCCAAGCTGTTAATATGTAATTAAATGCCTTATTTTCACGACAAAGAGAGGTGAATTATAATGATGAAGGTATTACCTTCCAAAAAATCTAAAAAGGTTTTCATCATTGCCGTCAATTTTTGGGTACTTAGTACTTAGGAAAAGAGACGAAAAACACAGCTGAACTTGTCATCGTGAAAGAAATCTTTTTGGATGATCCAAATCAGGATCAGTGATCATAGATCACTCAGATTATGGTAGATCAAATGAACCGATGAATCCACTCTGGACAATGATTCTTCGGTTCATTTGAACTACCATGATCCGAGTGATCTCGGATCGCTGATCCTGATACGGATCATCCCAAAGGAACGCATCCTTTATTTGCGCACGGGCGTGCGTAAGTAAAGATTTTGTTCATAGCGGCTCAATAGGAGTTACATAGGGCAAGCACGCGCGCTATCTTATAATCTATAATTTGCTGTGCAAAGGAAGCGCGTTCTTCGGTCGTCCTGAATATTGAATGAGTGCAATTTGTGTTACAAAATTGTGCAAAACTGAAGAAGTATAAGTTTAAATAGGACAAAAAAGAGTAAAATCTGTCCGAGGTCTGTTTAAAAAAAACGGCGCCTTATAGTAATGTTTATCTCAGATGTGATGTACAAAAATATTAAAGGTAGCTTTAAAGTAAACTTGTCGAACACAAAAGTCCTGGCCTGATTTTTTTTATTTTCGCCTCTCTTTTAGACAAAGGAATGCAACCTAGAAACTGCAACGTGTAAATTGGTTGCCACCGAGGACTATCGTGTCATATGATCGGCCTTTATAGCATAAAATAATATTTTACATTTTGTCCAATTAACCTCATAAAATAAAGGTGGTCGTGGGTGGGCGACTGGGTTATTTTGTTAAGGAAGAATTTGTTTTCCAGGTCTAATTTTCTGTGATCGAAGATTGCTATTTTTTGCTATTTTTTGTGTGTACATAAAGATTATTAACTCGATGTAAAATTTGTTTCACCCTTGAACTGTTTGCAAATTCTTCAGTTTTCTCTAAAATCACTTAGCCTTTCCCTCAAAATTCACATGCCACTGTTTTGGGTCGCTGCGATAGAATAAAATATGGTTCTAATTTACGAAGTATTTGTCTTAAATATAATGAGAGGTATCAGCTAAGTGCCTCTAAAAGCTATCCTGTTCAAACTATCCAACAGCTTTATCAATGTTCTACGGCGAAAACAATGTTCTAAATTCCATAAACGTCTGGTCACAAAACCACAACACAACGGGACTCGAACCCATGGGCTCCTTGTTAGCGCTGCAGTGCTCTACAAACTGAGCTAGTTTCGCGATACACGAATTTGGATAACATGATATTTATGTTATTTTTTTCGCACAAACAACTGATAGATCTGACTTTTGATAAAACAGGCTTAGGCCTAGGCAAAACCTCGAGCTTTCATGCAACATGTGGTTCGACCTAAATTAAGATCGTCTGTTGGGTCAGACATCGAACTTAGGAAGCGTTGAACCAATCAACTGAATCAAACCAAAACGTATTTTTTGAAATAGCCTTTCTCCCGAACGAGGCTGAATAACATTATCATATACAAATTTGGAATTCAATAGTTTAGTCCTCCGCAGGTGGGGATGGACGTTTGTCTCGGAGACGATCTTCAACGTTATATTCCTTTGAAGCAGACGGATAGAACGTGTTGGACGATCCAAACTCATTCAACGTAATTCAATAGGCTTGATTCGTCTCATGAAAAGTTCGACGTTTGGCCTAGGCCTTGGTTAGTAGACAAGACGCTATGGAGCGTACACTTCGGCGTCGTGGTTGTAGAATTGATTAATTGTAAATGCGGAGGAGTAGTAAGAAATGATATATGGTGAGACCACAGGTAGCCCAAGCTCGAAATATGAGCATCGGCGAGCATCGGCATTGTTGCGTAACACTCAAAATATAAGGATTTGTATGGGAGAAAAACCTATCGTTTCTGTAACCTACGAAAATGAAAGGATTTCAATAAAAAAACAGCTTACCTTACTTAAAATGTGTGTTACGTCTCTCCTGTGTGGTCCACGGGCCGATTTATGGCCGTTTTAAGGGTTTTTATGTAAACGGTTTTCTCTCTATATAAAGGTTTACCAAGGTTGGGCACTCCAGCGAAGCGGCTCGACTGATCCACCGAAGGAAAACGGCCGGAAATTCGCTCCAACTGCTCCAATCGCCTCCAAATTCCGCCTAGGTAACACACGATAGTTCTTCTTTCCATTCGTTACCTTCCTTCAAGACTCCTTTGCACCGAGGGCGAATCAAAGGTCGCAAATCTCTGCAACCTTTCCCCTCTGAAGCCATCGACTGAGACTCGGCCTGAACTCCGCGTTACCGTTGAAAGATAGCGACAAGGCCTGAGACTCAAATTACTCACACTCGGGGTGGGAGACAGTCTCTTGCTCCCGTTGACACAACAGGAAAACAACGGGAGCAAGAGACTGTCTCCCACCCCGAGTGTGAGTAATTTGAGTCTCAGGCCGTGTCGCTATCTTTCAACGGTAGCCCAGTCCATACAAATCCTTCTAAATTTGACTTGGGTCTAAACGTTTAGACCCAAGTCAAATATGAGTTTACTGGCGGTGAGTAACAAGTCCAACAAAAACAAACAGTGAAAAAAGAATTCTCTATTTTTTTTTTACATCAGGCTTCAAAAACAGCATAACAGTCTCATGTACTGATTAAAGGTATGCAAAGCATGGGTAAAGAGTCAATTACGTTGAGCGTGAAATTGGCTAAAACTCAATGTTACGAGTTCGAATGTTTGAGGATAATTATTCACTGACTATCAGCACGCTGGGATGTCAGATTAACACAAGTTTAATACCAAAGGAACAAAGTCTTTACAGAGCTTTAAAACACAGCATCCGCCTTGAACGTTAGTAAAACTAAACAGTCTCTGCCAATAATAGCAAAATCTCTTTTGAACTTGAGATATCTTATGGCCTCCGCCAACTTGTAACCACAGAACTTGAAAATCGACCTTCGTCACACTTAACTAAACACAGCTCTCCAGCTCGTAGGAAAAACTTAGTTCGTCAAAACAACTCGCTTTCAACTTGTATACCGTTACATATAAGGTTCTAGAAAATACTAAACAGCCGAAAAGTAGTAGCTTTTCGACATATTTTATGATTTCAGGAACTGATGCAAATGTGCTGACTCATAATTGTTGTAATTGTTGTACTTTGGAATAGCAAATGAAAAAAAAAAACATGCTCTTATTATATTAATTATTCATGAATGATCCAAAAACGCACAGAACGTTCGAGAAAGTCACGCAACGCATGACAGCAATTTTACTACGTAACACTCAACAAAGACAAAACGTTTTTGTGCAAAAGCCAAAATAATAAAGTTAAAGAATAAATCAAAGAAATCGAAGTGATCTCGAGACATCTTGAACTAATTCGGCTCTCGCTTTGTCAAATAGCCGAGTAAAACCGAAAACCTACAGACTTTGCGTGCCCAATCTTGTCCTGAAAATATCAACTTTGGTACATTACTGAGAGTCGCGAATCCTTTACTTCGCGCTCCGTCGAAGTAATAATAAAACCAGAATGTCATCTTACCAACATCCAAGCGATACAAAAGGAGTATTCTCCGAAAACTCTGTTTTGAAGATTTCCTTACTGTTCAACGAATATTTTCATTTGTAGCAGAAACAAGTTCCTAGTTATGGGCTCTGCGCAGTAAAAGCTTCTCAAGTGGGCTTAGCTCTGAATGACCTGATGCTAGCACAGTCATTCTCAAGCCGCTTTGGCTTTGAAGTTCGTTCTATCCACAGGCAGCCCAAGCTCACGTCACGTGAAAGGATTAGATTAATTATTAGCGGTGTGCGAGCCGGGACGTGACTGTTCAACGAAAGCGGTATTGGGTTACATGGCGGCCGTGAATTTATAAAGGATTTGTATGGGAATCCACGTTATAGATTTAGGAAGATAAATACTCGTAGAAATTCTCAATAAAAAACGTCTTACCTTATTTACATGGTGTGTTCTTGCTTGCTGTGTGGTTATTTTCCCGATCCGGTGCGATTTTAGCGATTTTTTTCATTTCTGAGTTTCCACTACTAAAGAGAGAGCAAGGCCGAACACTTCCAACCTGGACAGCCCGCCGAACGAAGCCAAAAATTCCAGGTGAAAATATCCCCACGGCCAAAATTCCACCGCAGAATCCAACTACAAAGGTTAAACTTTCATTTCAACTTTCTAGCCACGCAATCGCATCCCTGCGAGCGACGCCAGGCGGCAGTTTGTTTCCCCGATGAAACAGTAAAACGTTGGGCCAGAACCGCGTACAAATCCACCACGACACAACGACCGTTGAAATCGGCTTGGTAACCTCGTCACGTTGACAAACAAAGACTCACGGGGTACACTAACGCAAATTCAGAACAGAAATTCGTGTTGACAATTTGCGTTAGTGTACCCCGTGAGTCTTTGTTTGTCAACGTGACGAGGTTACCAAGCCGATTTCAACGGTCGTTGTGTCGTGGTGGATTTGTACGCGGTTCTGGCCCAACGTTTTACTGTTTCATCGGGGAAACAAACTGCCGCCTGGCGTCGCTCGCAGGGATGCGACTGCGTGGCTAGAAAGTTGAAATGAAAGTTTAACCTTTGTAGTTGGATTCTGCGGTGGAATTTTGGCCGTGGGGATATTTTCACCTGGAATTTTTGGCTTCGTTCGGCGGGCTGTCCAGGTTGGAAGTGTTCGGCCTTGCTCTCTCTTTAGTAGTGGAAACTCAGAAATGAAAAAAATCGCTAAAATCGCACCGGATCGGGAAAATAACCACACAGCAAGCAAGAACACACCATGTAAATAAGGTAAGACGTTTTTTATTGAGAATTTCTACGAGTATTTATCTTCCTAAATCTATAACGTGGATTCCCATACAAATCCTTTATAAATTCACGGCCGCCATGTAACCCAATACCGCTTTCGTTGAACAGTCACGTCCCGGCTCGCACACCGCTAATAATTAATCTAATCCTTTCACGTGACGTGAGCTTGGGCTGCCTGTGTTCTATCTTCCTCCTTTCTAAAGAATGCCGCAGCATTACTGGCTAGTCTTTTATGGAACACCAACTACATTTACAGAACTAAATGGTGTAAGTCTTAGCTCTTTGCTTAGACCATAATCTCGGGATCTGTTGACTCCTGTTCCTCATTTGCAATGAATGGACAAATCAGGTAACTGTAGAAATTAAACAGTTTTCAGTCAATGCATAATTCAACACAAGGCTCTCGGTTTCTTCCATTAGTGACAATATTTCCCATGAAGCCTCAAATTATCTTCGGATGGAACTGAGACCGTTCCGAAAGTTCTAGCACTTTCAGACAATAATCTAATGCTTTTGACCCCCAAAAATGTATACCCTCTATACAATGGGAAAAATAATAATTGGATTCATAATAATTTCAATAATAACAATTAGTAAAGAGCTTTTTAAACAGCAGACCTATATCACATCAGCTGGTTTTCAAAAAGGCACAGTAAGAAAACATAAATCCTTAAATACAAAAACACTAAAATACTAAAAAAATACAATGCATTAAGGAAGATTAACACCTTTGTAGGATAAATCAAAATAGAATAGACGTGTTTTTAAGCCTATTTATTTATTTATTTTATTTTGTTTGCCAAACAATAATAGAAAATGAATTACAAATAATATAGGATATTATAAGAAGGAGGAGGAGACCTAACAGAAACTAAAGGAGCTTATGAGAGGTTAGGCCTCCTCGAATTACAGGCTAGAGCTGTTTGCAACAATTAAAGAAAAGATGGCATAAAGTCGAAGCTGGAAAGTAACGTTATTAAGTAACTTTATTCTAAAAGGATTAGAAGGTATGTGTTATCTCCATACAGAGGGCATTTTAACCTGGCAAGGCGCTATTTAGGGATGTAAGCAATCTCCAGTTACTATTTGATTTAATAATTAGAATAGTGTCCTTTGCACGGGTTTGTGACTGTGCCTTAGGGTGCACTCAGGGAATTCTTCCAACCCTTGTATTTTGATAACTAAACAATGAGGATGGCGCACTGTATGCTAGCTAGAATAACAATTTACTTTTGTATTCAAAAATGGAAAGTGTTCCTGTAAGTGGATCAGTAGGGTTTTCATGAACGAAATGAAAGGGAAGCGTTTGTACTAAATTACAAATGTATGTTCAGATAAAAAGCAATGCAAGTGGTGCCATGTTTTGGGCGGTAAGTCCCACAGTTAATCAAGGAAAATGATGCATTGAAGGAAATAGTACGACCATATTCAGTGGCAAATCTCAGGGGAGGGTCGAGGGGGTCCGGGACCCTCCCCCCACCAGACCTAACGCTTGTTTGAGACTGAAATTCTTACATCGACAGGATCGTACATCACTTTTTAATGGGCTGATTTTTTAATGAAACGCACGTTACCTTTTGCCACTAAACTAAATCCCACAGTTCAAAAGGCCTTTCTGAACCAAAGTTTGGATTCCCCCCCCCCCACCCCCCGAACAAAAAATACTGCATCCGCTCCCGATATTCGACCTGTCATTCTGGAAACATTGAACAAGAGCACGCAACTCTGTTCAAAATTGTTATTTCTACTACTTACATGATATCGCCTGCCTTTAACTCAAACTCCGGCGGGGGGTTAACTATCACATATGAATGCCCAGGTCTTTGCTGAAAGTCAGCTGCATTGACTGAATTAAAAAACAAAAATAAAAATGTTTAAAAGAAATAATGGAAAGAAAGTAATGTTTAATCATTGTAAATTATTAGGTACTTACAGACATCACAAAGATCATATAATTTTACACATTAATAAGTCGACAACCATTTCTTACCATTTTTTCTACATACATTACTGCGCCACACCATATACATTCCTTTCTACATTTTTATAAAATGTTTCGCCCACTATTGTGGTGCCGTATATTGTCGAAGGTAGAATAAAAGGCATAGTCCAGTTTCGAATTAAAAATTACCGCTGAATACAAACATTAACGGCACATTTATACAGGGTTAGCCTCGACATAAAGTAAAATATTCAGAAATTCCGGTAAGTAAGTGTTTGAAATTTGAATATACACAATAGACAGAGTAATAAACAGGTCTTTTTCTTGGTGGAATTTGTGAATATATTACTTCAGATGGAGGCTAAGCCTGTAAAAAATGCGTCTTCACTTCTTTAATTCAGCGGTAACAGCGAACTCGAAACTGGACTATTACAGTCGAAGCTCTCCTTACCACCACTCTCGTAAGCGACCAGCTCTAGTTACGATCACCTTCATGAAACCCCGTTTGAATTGTGGCTTAAACTTGGTAATGAAAAACTCTCGTAAGCGACCGCGACCACTTTTGGGATTACCCAACTGGACTTTCCGTTGTGTTTTACGCTCTCGCAAGCGACCACTCAGGTTCCTATTCATATAAATCAAAACTTTCATGAAACTGCACATTGCGCTAATGGTTCGTTGATAAATATCTTGGGGTTATTCTTGGTCTGAAAAACTGAACGTAAGGTTTAGGTCGTTTAGCCGTGTCTATATCAGATATAAAGATATTCATTAAACATTAATTCCATTTTTTCTTTATGAATTTTTAATTAGTTCCTGAAGCTTTTGTAAGCGACCGCCCTCTATTGTTTCACCATGCGGTCGCTTACGAGAGGTCATTATTGTAAGCGACCAGCTCTCGACTGCTCAGCGGTGAATTGACCAACATTGACGTGTCTTTTTAATGTCCGCTCGCTTTACTGTTTCAATTCAATTTTTCTTTCATATTTTTCTCTACTGTCGTATCATCTGTGTGCAATTTTATGCAGAGGTGCTTCCTTTTATTTATTTATTTATTTATTTATTCATTTATTTATTTTATTTTATTCTTGCTTTCTCTTTACTTAAGTTACCGTTCTTTTGCCGACTTTATAGGAGACAGTAACTGTATTGTTGCCCACCTAAAATAGCTCCGCTAACTGTGGGTAACATAGACTTAAATTATTTGATAATTGAATAAACTGTTTTTGTTCTGTAACGACCACTTTTTCGA
>NC_133205.1:31281541-31341541 GCF_958299795.1 Porites lutea
AACAGACAAAGAGAAAAGTGGCGCTATTTTGATTCCTTATTCTAGCTTAGCCTAATTTAAGCTCCATCCATGTATCGAATGCTTTTTTCCTTTCGTATTTTAATGATTCAGGATTCAATGCGTTTACAAAAATGTACGTTTAAGATTACATACTCTCTGAATACCAACAGACTGAGAAATAACCAATAATGCCAGTGGTTATTCAAGCGGCTGTGAAGCCTCTTTAACTCATTAACTCAAAACCTTTTTGTGATGAATTTCTTCGACGTTATTCTCAAAAAAACTATCAATTAGTGCTTTAAACGTTTTAGTAAGTGTATGACAGCGAGAAAATCAAACTTAAATCTTTTATATAATAAAAATAGAATTTAGTAACCTGGAATAACAGGAGTATTTCTAACAAAGGCAAGTCCGCTTTTTAATCAAATCATGTACGAAAAGGGATAATTAGAGTTGGCGAATTACTCACTGGTTAAAAACGGTTAAAGGTTTGTTTATAGTGGCAAGGGTACTAAGCTTATCCAGCTAAAGTTTATAGGCACTCCACCCATGTAATTAGAAACAAATAATCCAAATAGAACATAACAGGATTAAATAAAACCCTACTGGCAGAAGGAAACTAGTTGGCTATACAAACTTACGACGTAAGCTTGAAAGCGAGGCCTAAGGCCCAAGCTCTTGTTTTCGCTGACCTATGTACTATTTTTGAAGTTTGCGGGAAATCGGGTGGCCCTTAGGCCTCGCTTTCAAGCTTACGTCACATGTGTGTATTTAAAGCATGGCCGAAGATTTGTCTTATGGACGACCGAGAACAAATTCAGCAAGTGGTCGGAGCTGGATTCGAATCCTGGACCGTCGGATTTCGAGTCCAACGCACTGACCACTCGGCCACGCTTCCTCCAGACAAGGCACCATTGATTACCACAGGTTGGCTAGTAAGCTTTTTTTATCTCCCTCCCTTGTGTTTAGTTGGTGCCCTTCTTCAAAACGGGTGTCAGTCCTTGAAAATGAACATATATATTAGCTCGTTGAAATGTCACCTTTTATTCTTGAAAATCAGATCAAGTTAAAAATGAATAGGTCACAAAATTCTAATAAGTAAACCTGCTACCAAGGACCGTGTGTGAAGAACTGCGTTGTACTCGGACAGCAATTCAACAACATCCCAGCAAAAGCCTTTTTTAACACGATATCGTTGGATTGGAAAGAAATCTATCGTTCAAATAAGAAACAAAGTAAGGTTTCACTGTGTAAAATGAGGTAATTTATAATATCGAATAATAGACAAATCGATGCACCCCGTTGAATGGGCCAAGGTCGGTAAAGTTTGATTTTAATCCTGTTAGTACGTCACAAAGGGCACAAAAAACATTGGATCGCATACGATGAATTTGTGTATTGTATTAAGGCAAAAAATATTCAGTTCTTACCCCAGAAATATCCTTCCGAAGAAGACCGATAGGAATTTCGCAGGTTTTGGAGCATAGTCTCTTAAAAAGTCTTCCATAGGTCTCTATCCCTACTCGATCACCTGTCACTTTGAGCTGAGATAAAGGAAATGGTGAATGGTTAAATGAAAAAATTGAAATATTGTTATTAAAAATGGAAGTAGATTTTAAAATAAGGTTGCGCAACTATTTTTAACGGGGCTATTCTCGCCAAGAGGGCACACATTTTCCTGTTTGTCATTAGAAATCGAAACTGTCTTTCAAGCAAAGTTTAATGGAAAAGGCCGATGCTCAGAAACAACTAGTTCTTTTGAGGGATAACAATGGGGTTGTGCCATCGCCAATGGCAAGATCTAAACATGTATGTTGATCCTTTTAAGTAAACTAACAGTTCAGTAAAGGAAAGTAGAGAGGAATTGTTTATCCAGGTTCTCTTGACCGTTCTGTCACAAATTATAGTTTCTTCGATTCTTTCCGTAGAAAAAATAGAGAACACATGATGAGGATTGATGTATTCTGGAAAATCAAGTGAATAGTACAACGAGACAGGGGGTTAGGCGATTTGGGATTTTGCTGTTTTATAGAACCGAGGTCCGGTAAAGAACTGTGAGCGTTATTTTCTTAACTTATATTTCGACCTCCACCCTGTCACGCCGTAGGAATGAATCGTTACCTACTTGTCAACACACATTTTTGGGATCGGGATTTAAAGGATTTAGGGAACATTTTGTTCGCGACGACGGGATTTAATTATTCCATGGGAGACTCTCAACTGAAGAATTGTTGGTTCCTTACTGAAGACAAGTATCCCGAGTCTAAAGCCTGTTGGCAGCCTAACATCAGTCTAACCAAGTCGATCATGTAATTCTTCACAAATGCCTGAAAATAAAAAAACCTTTAGCTGCTCTAATTAAAATCACTGAAATTACACGTACGATGCCCAATTTGCTCTGAATGAATTATCTTTGGCAGTCAAATTAAATCCCTCGATTGGAGACCTTTGGTTTTAGCAATTGCCTTCCTTGGTCAATTCTTCGTAGCTAGGTGAATTAAAAATGTTTAGAATGCATCACAGAAATGACACAGTGCCAGAGCTCACCCTTGTTTACAATAATGGTAACAAGAAGTTGTAATTACCCAAAACACTGGGGACTATGAAATGTAAGCTATGCCCATGTGCGTTCACTGGGTTTCCTAAGACACCTAGCCTAACAACAATCAGACTATGCTGATAGCGCTAGTCTTAATTCGTATCATAAACGTAATGTCATATGCTGTTTCGCCACTTGCATTTTTACACTGTGTATATTCTGGATTTAACCTGGTAGAGAAGAGTGTCTAGCATGTCAATGCTGAACACATGTCCAGCAGCAAATGGTTCGCTGAAAATGTAGTTGAGATGGTCCTTCTTTTGCAGGCTGGGTCGCTGCAACAATAAAAAGAAATATGACTCGTGTGAGCAACAAATACCTTTTCAGAAGAACTTTTAGCTTCCCGTGATCACGTTATCACTTTTGTTAACTGTACCTCTCGTGTGTTGGAGACGCAGACGATCGTAGATTCACTCTGTATTTCCGATGGAAGAAAGTTGAACTTCATGAAACGCATGTTAGAAGCGTATGTTAGCTCAACAATCAGAGTTGTTCTTGGAAAGCATCTGGAGAAACAATCAGAGTGTACGTCTTATGTTTATAACTGTTTGCCAAAGAAGTGTTCACACTCGCTTACCAAGGAAATAATAATTGAATTAAGTTATAATCTGCGATGTTTCCGAGTTACGGTTTCCCTGAGCAATATAGAAATATATAGGTTTGGGCAGAAGAAACACAGTCTACCTGTAAATATTCTGTACATCCACTATTGTAGTGGCATCTGCCATGTGATCTTCGTCGGAGGTCTGACCACGGGACCCAAAGCCTACCACCACTATGCTATGAGCATGAAGACAACCAACTTCAAGAAGGTCGTCCAAACTACGAGGAAACATATTGACTGTTGCTAAATGGGATGTTTCATGATTTAAAGTGAATGTCACATCAACAGTTTAATTGCTCTTCATCAAAGGCATCCAGGAACTATTTTCTACCTGTTTATGGTTCCTATCATGTAATAGAGCATAGGAAAGTGACGAACCGCCATTAGGAAACCTTGATTTGGTCTGCAAAGAAACAAGTATGCATCACTAGTGGAATGAAAACCTGTCTAAACATTTTCAATTACAGACTAGACTCTGGAAAATGCAACGAAATTCTAAGAATCACGATCTCAGATACAACTCCGGACTAAGGGCATTTTCGTAAAATGGTAAACACATGTGTACATTTTAAGACCTCGTACAAAACAAACAGAACACCCTGTTACTTACTCTTCTTTAAGTAGAAGTATTATAGGTTTAAGTGTGCACTCTGGACGATGGTATGCTCTCAAAGGAAGAATGAAGTCGTAAAGGCCAGCTTCAGCTACAGGAGATGCAACAATGATCGCCCCATGCTGTATCTCGTGTAAGAGAGCACTGTCATTTACGTTCCTGTGTACACAGGCCTGACAAGAAAGTAAAACGACAGATTAGCAGCTGAACATTCAATAAGGACACATGTTAAGTTTCTGAACGAAATACAATGGTGCCATCGTTCAAATGAAACTTCCTTAGCGGTACTTTTACATCACTAAATGATTTGTAGTCAAAACGAAGTAAATATACATTAATCTACACTTTTAACTTGAATTTTACATTTCACTTCAAGCTTGATTCTTCGTTTTTCGTGGCCATTTTTATGTAAATAACTGTGCTCACATTGCGTGAGGCTCCTCCTAATACATGGAATAAACCCGAAATCAGTTGTGAAAGTGCACGCATTTTATTGATAAACAGTTATTACATTCCGATGTTAGCCACAGCGGCAATAATTTATTGTCTTTTCCCTTAGATTAGGCTATTGCAAGTTACTCTTAGCCTCTTTAATATCAAAGCAAGATCTGCGCACAAATATTCATAACAAAAGCGTTCATCTCCCTCCAGTTTTATCTTCGTATTGTTGCTCTCCCTGGGCTAAGGGAATAAAACGTACCACAGGTAACCCAGGCTCACTGTTTGTGTCACTTACGGGTTTCATAACGTGAGTAAATATAGAAAACATAGGGGGCGAAGTTTAGGTCTTGAAATTTTTCGTTGGACCAGTTGCGATCCTAACAGCTTCGGGCCGCCATTTTAGTAGGTTAACGTAAGAGTTCTAGGGCGCCTGCTGGCTTCGCGTGGCTAGCTGGAGATGCTTCAGTGGTTTCAGGGTTTAGAGGAATTCATTTTCCACGAGCTGTGGTTTGGGGTCGATCGGAGCCGCGACGCTGCCGTCAGCCTCTTACCTTGCCCTAAACTATGTAGGAAAGATGAAGCAGACCGAAAGCCACCAAATTGTTCTGCCAAAGTCCATTGCTTGCTGTAAAGGCTGTCTCCCCATGGTCCATTTCACCCACTTTCACTTGCCAGTAGCTACTTTTAATATGTAAGGTTGATAACCCCGAGGAACCTGATAGTTATCGAGTTTGTTGTCAATCCCCGACAGAGGAGAGATCATTCAATTTTCGGCTATCAACACACAACTTAGTGAACCCATCTTTCTTTTTCATCAAGAAACGGTAACGACCTTGACCTGTTAGAAGTGTTTTTTTTTTCTTGCCGATGAATCTTCTCAACAGCTTAAGGCTTCCTTAAGCTGTGCCGGCGACAATCTTCACGGGGGCTGACGAACAGTCTATTTCATGTTCCACAATCTCAGTCCTTCCAAGAACTTGCCTCCCTTTCATATTGAGATGTTTAAAAATTCGCACAGGAGCAGGCACTTTTAAGTTCGTCTCAATTTCCTGGTCATTCCATTGATTAATTATAATTTCGAACTGAGAAATGTAGAACTCCCACTGCTATCAACTTTGGAGGTTTTTGAACAAGCTGCAGAGTGAGAAAGGCGATGAACTGTTGGGGATTTTGGGTGGAAGCTCTAGTTTAAAAGAAGCTTTCTACTTTTCCTTCCATCAATGCTCGGTGAAAGGCGGAATGCTCTTTCTGTCCTCCAACTCTTCAATTGTTTTTTAAGTCCCAAATTAAAGCCCCCTTCTGTTTCTTTGAGAATTTCTGTAACATCGCCTTGGGATGAACTTATTAAAATCGAGCGAATCTACATTTTTGTAAGTTCTCCGCCAAAACGATATTTTTCACCGTCATGTCATATTTTTGCACTCTGGGCACTGTCTCCAGTTCAATTGCTTGTACATTTACACGCATGCATTATTCTTCCAAGCGCTGGAATATTTCACTTACTTAAAGCTCAATTTTATTTTCTGCTGTTGCATTTTGTTGTCTATTTCATTGTTCTCTTTCCTAAAGAGTGTCGAGGCTCTTTGATAGCCCTAGCCTGCGTGGCAGGCCTAATTCTCTTCCCCTTCCCTTTCGAACGCCTGCCACCCAGGCTATGATAGCCCCCAATTCCGCTGTTGGCGCGGTCAAAGGAAACGTAGCTTCTTCCGCTTTGCTCTCAGCCTCTTATGCATTCATCGGCCATCCTAACTTTCACGTCCGTTTTACATTCCCTGTTTTCAACTAATTAAACGAACTCCGCTAATGAAAAGGTATCCCCTGTTTATTCCGGTAGCTTAACCGCCTCACTCACTCATCAGATCAAACGTCCGTACGCAACATTGGGAGACGCAATGAGACTGCAGTTTTCCAACAACATCTGTGCAGTAACAAGATTGATGTATGTGCATTAACTGAGACTTGGCCATCCTCGGACGATGAGGCGGTTAGAGCTGAATGCACTCCTATTGGTTACATGCTTCATGATCAAATACGCTCTCACCGAGGTGGGGGTGGTATTGCTCTGTTGTCTAGCACAGAACTGTCCGTGACCCTTCACACCGCTGGGGAAAAGACCTCGTTTGAGTTTGCTGAATATATTGTCATCGTAGGAAACAACAAAGTCAAGGTAGCCATTATCTATCGGACACCGTACTCTGATAAACACCCAGTAACGGTAACCACCTTTCTCAGCGAATTTGCTGAATACCTAGAATCATTGTGCTGTCATCTGAACGTCTCCTCATTGTAGGAGACATGAATATTCATGTGGACGTCCCAGATGATGCCGACGCTATAAAGTTTTTAGATCTCCTGGAGTGCATGGGGCTAACACAGCATGTGATCACACCAACTCACCGTTCTGGACACACTTCAGACTTGCTCATTACACGGGTCCTGGATGGCCTTGTTCAGACCTCGCCCATCTCTGACAGTTTCTTGTCAGATCATTGCACTGTTCTATCTAAACTAACTCTCCGTATGCCGGCTACAACTGTTAAGGAGGTCTGCTACCGGGAGACTTAGGCTATTGACATTGAATCGTTCAAGGATGATCTCAGGAAATCGAGACTATGCCAGGACCCAACCGATGCACTTACAGACCTTGTTTTCTGTTACAGTTCAACCATGACCAGCCTGTTAGATAAACATGCTCCACTTCAGAAGAAGACTATCACGGTTCGTCCGCGGGTTCCTTGGTTCAATAACGAAATCAAGGAAGCCAAGCGTTTACGTAGACGGAATGAAAGAATATGGCGAAGGACAGGGCTCAAGTCAGACAGGGTAAAATTCATCCAGGCACGCAATCATACAAATCACGTGATGGAGCAAGCATGGCGTGACTATTACTTCAATCTAATGAAAACGATTGTGATCAGAGAAAGCTTTTCAAGACGGCCAGTGCACTGCTAGGAGGGTCGTCACAGGAACAATACCCCAAACACTCTGACCCTGCTATGCTTGCTAATGATTTTGGGAGATTCTTTACACAAAAGATCGATGACATTCGCTCAAAACTGGATAGAATGGACCCCTCATCAAATCAGCCTGACTACTCGACCAGGAGCAGCGTCCAAGAGCACTCGTCTGAAGGTATCAAAAAACTGGTGCTGAATGCCTCAAACAAGACTTGCGACAATGACCCCTACCTACCAAGATCGTTCAAGACTGCATTAATGAACTCTTACTTACCATTAATTTTCCAGCGTGGTTAATCTTTCGCTCAGTAGTGGTCATTTTCCTGACATTTGGAAAGAGGGTTTAGTGAGACCAAAGTTAAAGAAAGTCAACATGGATTTGATAAAGAAAAACTAACGGCCCCTCAGCAATCTCGCATTCCTTTCAAAGAGCACTGAAAAGGCAGCTGCACTACAAATCTCTGATCACGTGTCGTTCAATCAGATGTTTCCAGAATTTCAATCAGCCTACCGCAAATATCATAGTACGGAGACTGCCTTACTGCGCATGCGCAACGACATACTCGTCAGCATGAACAAGCAACAAGTCACATTACTAGTGTTCCTAGATCTAAGCGCTGCCTTTGATACAGTAAACCATGATATATTACTGCGGCGCCCGGAATAGGAATTTGGAATTAAAGATCAAGCAGTAACGTGGTTCAAATCCTATCTGTCGAATAGATCCCAGCGTATTGTAATCGGCAGTGCAAAGTCAGACAGTTTTGATCTGAAGTTTGGTGTGCCACAGGGCTCCTATCTCGGCCCAATGCTGTTCTCCCTTTACCCTAGTGAGATTTTTGATGTCATTAGCCAGCACTTGCCAACAGCGCACAGTTACGCCGATGACACCGGTATCTATTTGGCATTCCATCCAAACGATGATTCCGATCAAGACGCCGCCATTGCAGCAATGGAAGCGTGCCTCTGTGACATCCGTAGCTGGATGATCAATGATTCCAAGACTGAGTTTATGCTCATTGGGGCGAAGGCGCAGCTACAGAAAACTAAAAGCGCTACTCTAACTATTGGCGAATCCATCATCTCTCCCAGCACGGAACCCCTTAGAAACTTAGGGGCCTGGTTTGACTGCCATTTCAACCTGAACTTTAACATAACCAAAACTTATAGGAGTGCTTTTTTTCATCGACACAATATTAGACGCGTCAGATAATATCTAAGCATAGAATCTGCCGAGAAATTAGTCCACGCTTTCATCACAAGCAGATGGGACTATTGTAACTCACTTTTATACGGACTACCCCAATGCGCCCTCACTAAACTGCAGCGTGTTCACAACGCAGCTGCAAGAGTTCTATATCTAGCACCACGATATTGCCATATAACACCAATATTATACGAATTACACTGGCTGCCTGTAACGTTTAGAATAGAATTTAAGATTATTACAATTACTCACAAAGCAATCAATGGAACAGCTCCTAATTATTTATCATCTCTCGTTAACTTTAAACCTAATTCTTCCTACAGCCTCAGATCAAATAACAAATATCTGCTTTCAAATCCAAACTTCAGGGCTCTCCCTACTCTTAGTGACCGAGCCTTTGTAGCCGCCGCACCAAAATTGTGGAATAATCTTCCGTTAGATCTTAGATGCACCTCCCGTTTTGAAGTTTTTAAACGTAATTTGAAGACTCAGCTTTTTAAAAAAGCCTTTTCTGTTGTAATTTATAGACTAGATAATTATTCATTCGTGTAATTTTGATTATATATTAATATATTTTTTGATCTTTAATTGTAAGGCGCATTTGAAAACTGTATAGTTGAATTTGCGCGGTATAAATAAATGTTATTATTATTACCCATATTTTGAACGCAGAGGCCAGCACAAAACCCGCTGCAATTTGAATAAGAGAGTTACTCCCATATGAAAAGGTGGGCACCAGAACTCATTTCAAGACAGAGACTCAACGGGTAATTCGTAAAAGGCCTTATGATTCTGGGATGGGTTGTTCAAGGCTGGGTTAAGATGACTCAAGGTTAGTGCGAAACTTCTTGAAATGTAAATTCAGTTGAACTGTTTTTGTCAACAAGTTGATGATTGGATGCTCTTAAAAGTAACAGAGAAAATTATCTGAGAAAATGCTTTTGAACAAAAGAAAAAGAAACCCGGGTTAAATTTAACCCTGTATTAAGCGCTAATTGGTCTTCGAACAATTGGGCTCTGCATTTTAAGCTAAAGGATTGAAACTTAAACTGAAAATACATGATATACATAGGATGTATATAAACTATATTAAATATCTTTTTTCGGCTCTTAATAAACTGACCTCATTTCGAAGCGGTAAACAGCAAGTTGTCTTAGGATTTTTAAGAAGATGGCATTTGATAATTGCATGACCAACATATGAAGAACAGGGTGGGATGTCAGCAACGTAACTGTAAACACATCAAACACAATCATAACTTCAGTAAGTAATAAGTCCAACTAAGAATACAGTAAAATATATCTTTTAGCCTGTTGTTAGGAGATCACTAGGCTGCTAAGAGAATTCTCAACTGTTGTGATTGTTTCAAATCACCATTAAACCAGAAAGGAACCATACATATTTTGGAATACCGTAGTAGCAGATTCATTAGAGCACTAGTAAATGGTGTGGGAGACATGACTTTGGAATGTTCATTTTGAGATTTCTAGCTCTTTTCAATGCGTAAATGTTATGACCAGTAGCACCGGTTAGTGCACAGCCTTCTTCCCAGGTGTGACCTCAAATCCATGTTATCGCTTCTTTCCTTTCCGCGTAGGGTCAAGGTGCATCAAATAGCCGCAAAACAGAGCACTGATAGAAAGACAAAGGGGAGAGGGGTGGGGGGGATAAAATGAGTGTACCATCCGCCTTAAGTTTGTTGGTTTCAGTAATATAACGAGTTACCAAGGTAAAACATGTGAGGATCTTTCCCTTGACCTTTTACCTTTAAAACTAGGAATGAAAGCGCATAGGCTGCATAACATTTTTTCGTTTCATGACCTTTATACCTTGGTGTTCTACTAGTGTCTTCAAGCAGATCCATTCCCTGTTCTGAAGCCGCTTCATCATCCTCTAAATCAGAATCGCACAATAAATGTGAGTACGATGACCTTCTTGAGTCTCCTACATGTAAACTAACTTCCATATTGCCTCCTTTTTCAAGAAGATCTCTCCCCGTGTTCAGGTTTGATCCCTATGGAGGAGGAGGAAGTAGCTTGATCACTGGGGATGCCATATTCAACAGCGTTTACTGGAGCTTCATCTAGATATTTCAGGTCTATTATTATATATAACGTTAACTACGGCAAAAACAAAAAACAGGAAATTATTTTCGTGTCCGAATTTTGAAGATACTTGAAGCCACACATTTTTCAAATATGCTCTTATAACATTCGAATGTGCGAATTTAACGTTCGAAGCACAAGCAAGTTTAGTTGGGGAGGTTGCCAACTTTATAGCTCTTCTTGAAGCATTAATGGCTTTCTCATCAAGAAGGTGTGTTATGACACACCTTTAACGAGAGCTGAAAGCAGAAGTGAGATATTTTTGAACAGAAAACTTAAAAAGCAATTACCTGAATCGACTGCATTTGTACACAGTTCAAGCGTTACAGAACCTGTCGTTATGGCTGAGTCATTTCTATGGCGCACCCTGTTCTTAAGGAGACCCACTGAGGACTGCTTGGGTTCTTTATATACTTTGAAGTGCGAGTCTTCCTCACTTGACATAGCAATGTAGTAACACTGATCATCATAATCCATTATATGGTTGGGGCCAGGGTTTAATAAAATCCGATAGCCTTTCTTGGCAGCAGAAATTGCAAAAAGGGTTGCTCCAAACCTGACAGGAAAGAATAACGTACTACACATGATCAGATATTTTGCATCTGTTGAATGAACAAAAATTTAAATCCACAATTCAAAAAAAGATCATGACATCTTCTCAAACTGTCTCAGGGAACAGTACCATTGATAAAGTTCTCCTGAGCAAACTGCTGATGAAAAAGCAATAGGAAATGACCGCTATATGGCCTTTTTGTGGAGTGTATTCAGTTCCATTGACAGTCAAACCCTTATTCATTATCACTTCCTCACTAGTCAAAATCATTCTATGTGATGTTGAGGCCACCAAGGTAGACTTAATGAATACAGCAGTTAGCAATAACCGAGTCCTTGAACCATGGAAACAGTTCAGTTAATCAGGCATCTACAAAAGGTCAGGTTATTGGTAACTCCTGAAAAATTAATTGAATTAATGCATCCACATACTTCTTATGAACATGAAAGGCGGTATGTGTAAATGTCTTGCCACAGTAAGGTCTGAACATCTTGCTGGCACCCAAGCGAATGTCATACATTTCATTTCCTGCACACTTGCCAAACATCTCATGCCAATCCTCTGAACCACGCCTTAAATGCAACAAGTGGTATTGAATACAGCACAAAAGTTTGAGTTGATAGAGTACATTGGCTCCTACAGAGACACAAAAGGCTCAGTGGATTGAGAGCAACAGTCTAAATGCTGTAGTCCTTCTCTAGTCTAACTGTACGTACACACATATGGTAACCACAGTTCTCTGCCATAGTAATGGCATTCTTTGAATCTTAGAAATGTAGTCAATAGAGTCACATAATATATTAATAGTGCATACAGTTGGAACTTCCCATCTCTCTTAAGGGCGATCCTCCATGAGCCCTGCAATAATTTTAGTCACCTCAGCAACTATTGGAGATCGATTCAATGAATATCAACAGAAGACGATATTTATTGTTCTTTGATTAAAACATAAAGCAGTGATTTTGTTACCTCTGCGTCCTGCGTCCCTGACACATAAAAATCCCCAAAGACGCAAAATATTTCATGGTAGGACGCAAAGATCGATCGATTGATCTGAATATGTGCATTTGTAGAAATATCCCCTTCTTGTAATTTCTGTGGCAGTTATCGTGGCTGTTGTTTAACGATGCATATGTCTTTTAGCCTTTACTGTGCTCAGTTTAAAATAGAAGGACTATATCTTAATTTCAGTATACTTTAATACAGAGTTTTGGAGTATCTTTTCAGGTTAACTATCTGGTTACATAAAGGCCGAATCATTTTCAATTTCGGACTCGTTTTTTTTTTGACTGGGACTCATTGGTTCTGGACTGGGACTCGTAATTTTTCACAAGATGAGTCCTAGGACTCACTATAATGATGAAGCACTGTCCAGTGGATAAGCTATCCACTGGACAGAGCTTTATCCAATGGATAGCACTATCCACCCTATAAGAAACTGAGACCTGGTTTCTAGTCCAGATGCTTTACCACTGAGCTGCGACAAAAAAAAAAACAATACTACGGTACAAACTATAATTATTGAAATCAGTCAAAACACAGACCATTGAAGGCTTCTTACTGTTCATGAAGTGTATGAAGAAGGAGAGTGAAAAAGGTGGAGATTCCTGGACAGATGCAGTTACTCGCCAACAATGCATGTTTAATCTCATCCTCACAAACCAAATGCTCTGAAAAGAACAACATTGCAACCACAGGGTTCTTAATACTTTTTCAATCAACTGTCCCACTTCTGTTAACAGTAGTTATAATGTTCTTCACAACTAACTGGCCTTGCTAAACGTCGTGTTAAAGTGCTTAATTCACTGCTGTAACACTTATTAATGAAACCCATGACAGTTGTTACGGGTCGACAATGAGAAAACTCAGTGATGATTATTCTTGACCAGTAAGGGTCCAGAGCAGAGAGCCCTCTATTATTCCGAAAAAAGGATTCAAACTTCATCCGGTAAGGCCATGATGCAAATTGTTTCTTTTTTTGAAGGTCTGGATTCACAGTACACAAATATTTCCTGCAGTTTGATTGATATTTCACAGATTAAGAGTCACGTTTACGGCAAAACAGCAAACGTCAATTTGTTCCACACGTAACCATTTTTCCCTATATCTGTCGTTTACTGTTAATTATAGTAACAAACAAAATTGTAGTTTCAGGCCAGTTGCATGCATCTATGAGAGTTACCGTAAATCCTCTATTGAGCCCCCCCGGGGCGCTTATTTATTTCAAGCCCATTTGAGGGGAGGCTTAATAGAGACGGGGGGGCTTATTTAATTGAGAAACGACGTAGTATTGGTGGAAAAGCTCAAGTACAAGAAGTTTTAGGTCATGCAGCTGAGGACCAGAATCAAATCCAAACTTCCAGTTGGTAAAAAAAAAAAACAACCTCGGATCAGTCCACGAAGTATTACAGTCGTGAGTGATTAATTCAATAATTAATACAGAATAATTAGGGGACGGGAGGGGGCGGGGGGGTCTTAATTGAGAGGGAGGGCTTTTTAACCTTCTTCCCCTGAAAAGGGGGGCTTATTAGAGGGAGGGGGCTTATTTGAGAGGAGGGGCTTAATAGAGGATTTACGGTACTTACAAAAACCATTTTAGATCTTTAGATAAGGATAAAATTGAGAAATCATTGTTTAATAATGTTTAATTAACCAGTAAAAGAGATGTCGAATGTTCCTTATAATCGACCGCGTGGTCTGGAGTCTTATCTTTTGTAAGATCCGGAGAGACGAGGCGTAAGCTCTTAGTCATTCACGTCCTTTTTCTCCACGCTCTTTTTTGTTGCGATGTCGCTCTCTGCAGGCGCACGTCCTAAACGCAAGTCTAAGAAGGTATTAGATCCAGACTTTCAGTATGAATTTCCTTCGAGTGCGTTTCTTCAGGACGATCTCAATCTCGAGGAGCAAAGTAATCCTGCGACGTACAATCAGTCTACCAAACAGTCAAATCAGTCATCTTAACTCAAATCAGCTGCGGTACTTGCAGCTTTCTCATCGCCCATCACTATTGACGATACTGCATCGTCCGCTCTCTCATCGCTTCAGCTGCTCAAGCTCCAGAAGGATAAGTTCGAATTGGAATTGAAAGCACTAATTATAAGCCACCAGGAACGCCCCCCCGATAACATGCTCGCAGATCCCTCTCTTCAAAACGCTTCGGAGACCACCAAGCCTCCACGCAACAAGTTTAACATCGATTGGCCGCAGGATTTTGTTCCTTCTATTCAAGATGAATACGATAAGATAGAACTGTCTGAATTTGTTTCGGGTTTTTTGCCAAAACAGCCGAGGGTGCTCGTCTATCTTCCACCACCGCATCAACTGGCAATCATTCACAAGCGTTTACACCCTCTGTTCCCAAGGCTTGTCGATTGTTGATTTCATCTCTTATGGTTGGCCTATCAATTACACCGCATCTACACTTCCTGCTTCATCAATACGTAATAATCCATCTGGTTCGAACGCAAGCCATAGGGAACCCACGCTCTCATTTGCAAACTGCAAATGGAAATTTTAAAAAATACGAGAGAAAATCTTACCTGTTTTGTTCTATTCTTGAATCTGCTGTGGTGCGAAGTGAAATAGAAGTTGTTTTACGATGCGAAAACTATGTTCAAGTCGACGCTTTAACCGTTTTTGATAGACTTTCAAAAAAGTGCCTTGTCGGATTTCATATAGCGCGGGACGAAGAACTTTTCATACTTGATTGGCGCCAATTTTACCGACCCAAAAACGGGTCGGTGCGCTTGGACCAATCAGAGTAGCTCCCAAGGACCCTTGGGGATAGAGCTGTCACTCACAAGTACTAAGCGCATTGAGACGTGACTTGCGGTTCAAATTCTAACATGGGGTCGATTGCGAAGTGGAAGGTGTTGACCGGCCAATCACGACTGATAAGCTCGTGATGGTGTGATACCTGACCTTATAGTTTTGCTCTAACGAGGATATCTCTCAGTGATTTTGCTCTTTTATATGAAATGATGGGAGGTTCGTTGTATATTTCTCTCAGTAGTGGTTGATCTTGAATTAAGTGCCATTTGCTCACTATAAAGTTCTACAAAGCAGGGTGGTATGTGGTAACGAAAGGCAGACCCCAAAGGCAGAATTTTCTTTCGCACTTCATTGTTCATTTGTAAAGCTGACTTCCGTTCGGTAAATTTAACCTCAGAGGTGATTTTTTCTATAATATTGTGAGGGTAACCTCTAGCGCCAGGATACTATTCGATCGTCGTCTGCACTAGCGCAAAGGCGTTTTTTGAAGTTGTAGATGTTTTCATAGAAGGATTTAGCTGAGGAGTTAGTTCTCAGGAGTCTAAGGGCTTCGCCCTTTATGAGACCTTTTCTGACCCCGTGAGGGTTACAGGAAGAGAAATGCGTGTATTGAAAAGTCTCGGTAGATTTAAAATGTGTGCGAATGTCAAGGATTCCCTGGTTGTGAAATCGCCTTTCCCAGTATTGACTCGAGATTGAAACAAGGTTTTGTTTTTTTCCGGCCCCTTGAGCTCGTCAACTTTCGCACAAAGTAAACAAATTTGCTCCTTCTATGATGGAGATACACACACACGTTCAATAGATTTAGTCGGAGTGGAATCAGCACATTCTGCCATTGAAGTCAAGGACTCGCAAATGAAACCTGAAACCCCAAATGCGAGTCACGCCACTCCCCATTTTTGGCGCGAAATGCAAATGGAAACCCATCAAGCGAGACAAGTCGACCTCTCGTGACACCAACAGTGAAATGAGAGCCAAACCACGTAAAGCATTGTTAAAAAGCGTCGACTTGAACATAGGGAACCCACGCTCTTATTTGTAAATTGCAAATGGAAATTAAATAAGAGATGAAATCTTCCCTGTTTTGTTTTATTCTTGAGTCTGCTGTGGTGCGAAGTGAAATGGAAGTTGTTTCACCATGCGAAAACCAGCGTTGCTAAAACGAGGGTAAAGGTAACACCAAGGGTAAGGGTGGGGGTGAGGGTAAGGGTAAGGGTAAGGGTAAGAGTGGAGGGTGAGGGTGGGGGTGAGGGTAAGGGTAAGGGTGACTGTTAAGAAGGCATATTGTCATTAATTCCCTGTCATTAAGCATCATCTGACATATTACTAGAAAACGGTGCTCTTTAAAATGAAAGGCTGGTCCAGAGCTGATCTAATTTCAAGGTTTGGCTAGCTTTCGCGTTTCTGTTGCAGTTAAGTACTTCCAACAACGTGACCGCAAATTAATTTTTTGCTCTTGAAAGGCTTGAATAAAGGCATGGATTAATAGTCTTCGATCGTTGTCTGTACACTAAGGCACTGTTTATGATCCGCAAAGGGGTTAAAAAGGAAACCACCTTTTCATGCAATCGTAGAACGTCCACAATCCCTCATGTTACAAAAAATATGCCGACAATCTTTCTTTCTTTTGGAGACGAGCAATCTGTACATCTAACACTTTCCCTTAAAAGAGGCAACTGTATGGTCTTCAAACCGCGCCAAGTCCAAGACGTACGAATTGTAAAATTCAAAGAAATATAAAGCATAAAGAAGACAATTTTGGGGGGGAGAAATTTTGGATGAAAACCTAAATTGGAATTCCCACAAAAATTCTCACTCTTACCCTTACCCTCACCCTCCACCCTTACCCTCACCCTTACCCTTACCCTTGGTGTTACCCTTACCCTCGTTTTAGCAACGCCGTGCAAAAACTATGTTCAAGTAAGAGAAAAGAGACAAGGGGTGAAATGGCCACATTGAACGCCACATTTGATCCGTTTGTAGGAACACTGACAACACATAATATGCCTTCGTGCACTTCTCCTCAATGACTTCGAATTTTCTCGACAATGCTTGCACTAAAATACAAAATATGGCGTTTAAAACTTCCAAAATGGACCAAATAGCTCTTGAATACTCATATAATAGCTTTCTCGGGCGTCTCAGGGTCGATGGAAGAGGATTTTTTCACCAAAAGCTAGTCTTGAAAAAAGGTTCGCCAGACTAGAAATCAAGGTGCGCACATGCGCAGAAGCGTGTCATAGTCCCTTTAACTGAATGGTCATCGTGAAATGTACCCTGGGTACTAGAGGTTTCTTCGCGCGTGCGATGGGGAGCTTCGTTTCGTGGGTCGTTTCGTCGGCCCGGAAACCGGGCATGAAAAGCCTCTAGCTCCCAGGGTACGTGAAATGTTACCTCGAGCGGCATTGCGTTGTAAACTGGTCCAATCAACTTGAGGCATTGATTGTACGAGAGCAGCTATCGAGTTTCGACCCTTGTCATTATTTATTACCGTTTATTCAAATTGTTAATAAATTAATAACCAACGATGAAACGCGAGAGGATAATAACAACCGGCGCGTGACCACAAAAAGCATTGTGAAATCATCAACGGTTATTATTAAGCGTCGACTTGAACATAGTTTTCGCATCGTAAAACAACTTCTATTTCACTTGGCACCACAGCAGATTCAAGAATAAAGCAAAACAGGTAAGATTTTATCTCTGATTGAATTGTCATTAACAGTTTACAAATAAGAGCATGGATTCCCTATGTGCAAGCCTATATTGACAGTGAGTTATCCTGGAATTCCATCGCCGGACCCTTAGAGTATCCTCCCTTTTCCAATGACTTTGTTTGCTCTCCTCTTCAAACAGTTCCCAAACGAGGTTCAACAACGCGACGGGTAGTCATGGACCTGAGTTTTCCTTCAGGCTGCTCTGTCAATGACAGTATTCCTCAAGATACTTATATGGGCGAATATTTTAAGTTATGATTACCCGGGATTGATTGGTTTGTCGAATCTATCCTGAAATGTCGTAACTGTCTTGTTTTCAAGAAAGACATGCGCCGAGCTTATCGTCAGTTTCCCATAGATCCGAAGGATTACGATTTACTCGGTTTTCGTTATCAGGCCAAATTGAATTTTGACACTCCTCCTCCTGTCCTTTCGGTTTACGTTCCTCGGCAATGATTTGCCAACGCACAACAAAGGCGGCTGTCCATATCTTCACCGAGTAGGGGTTCTTAGCAGATGTTTATCTTGATGACTTTTGGGGCGCCGAATATCCATCCCTTGCCGTTTCGGCATTTTCTCAACTCGGCCAGTTATTTCATGAACTTGGTTTGGATTCTGCTCCTGACAAGGATTCACCGCCTTCGACCTCTATGATTTGTCTCGGGATTTTAGATGGCACAATCGCCTTGACTCTTTAGGTTCCTACTACACGTCTTACGGATTTACAAGCCGAATAAAGAACCTGGCAAGCTGCTCCGTTTTTCTCAAAGGAACAGCTTCAGTATCTTCTTGGGAAGCTCTCCTTCGTCACCGCGTGCGTTAAACCCGGTAGAATTTTCATGGTTCGACTACTCAACAGTCTCCGCGAGTGCAAGCGGCCAGCTGGTCACTGTTATCCTATTTTCGCTATTATGCTCTTGGACATTCAGAGGTGGCCTGATTTTCTTCTACGGTTTCATCGTGTTTCTCTTATTAAGCATTCCCTCTGGGATTTTGAGAGCTTAAATTTTCCACTGATGCCTGTCTTCATGGTGGTGGCTCCACTTGTCGCACGGAGTGTATTAGCTTTGCTTTTTGCCGATTACATTTCGCCCTCTACTCTTCATACCAACGCCCTGGAACTTTTCACGATTGTTGTTGCTCTCAAGCATTGGGCGCTTCAGTTGCAAGGACACAAATTCATTATCGCGTGCCATAACTCTGCTGCAATCGCGGTCATCAATTCTACCACCTCCAAGGACCCTTTCATGCAGCGATGCCTCCGACAACTTTGGTTTACCACTGCTTTTTTCGATTTTGAAGCGCGCGCACCGCATGTTCCGGGCAAACACAATCAGTTTGCGGATTGTCTGAGTCGCTGGCACTCAGATGCTTCAGCTCGTGACGGTTTTTTTCGTTTATGTAGTAACTCTAATCAGTTTTTTTCATTTTCACGATGTTGACTCTGCGTGTTTTTCTTTTGATGTTGCGTGATTACATTTGTCTTTTTTGTTTTGTTTTGTTTTGTTTTTTTGTAGACCCCTCTGCCGGATCTGCTCGCCCACCTCTTCCGGCAGATGTGTCTGTCGTCCCCTTACAGTTTTTTGTCTCGCGTCTCATTACATTGGCTCACGCAACGTCCACACAGAAAAACAGCCGCTCATATTCGCAGTTATCAGACTTTCTGTGAACTGAGGACTCTTCAGTCCTTTGCTATTAGTGTCAAGTCTATTAGTTTCTATATTGCCTATTAAGTAACTCAGAAAGGCGCATACGGTACAATTCTCAATTGTCTTAGCGGTCTTAAACACGCTCATCAATTTGCGGGGTACGAACTCACTTACAGTTCTGATTATCATATTCAACTTTTGTTACGAGGTGTTAAACGATTTTTAGGCCAGGCCATTTCTCGAAAATCTGCTATTACCCCTTCAATTTTGCATGCAGCGTAGGATAGTTTTGATTCTTCAATTCCTTTGCACTCGGCTATGTGGGCTCTGTTTGCGCAAATCTAATCTGGTACCAGACAATACGCGACAAACGTCCCCTCAGGTTGTCAGCCGGGCGTATTTGGTTTTCACCTCTTCGGGCGCTAATATCCATGTTTCAGGTACGAAGACTATCCAGTGTCAGCAACGCTCTTTAGTCTTGCCAATACTATCGCTCCACAGGTCTCGTCTTTGCCCGATCTACGCTCTACGTCATCATTTATCTTTGAATCCGGGTCCAAGTTCTGTTTCCCTTTTCACAGTTTTAATGCGGTCGGGTTACAAGAAATTTTGCACTTTTCTCTCGCGGGTGGTGTCTAGGCTCCACTTGGATCCTTCTCTTTTTTCACCTCATAGTTTCCGACGGGGTGGGGCCACTTTTGCGTTTGATTGTCAAATCCCCTCCCCAATAATCAAATTACCGGGCGATTGGCAAAGCGACTCTTATCTTGTTTATTTGGAATTATCTCAGCAGCAGAAACAGCGTGCTTGCCACGCTATGGCCGCTAAGCTCCAGGCGCTGTTTCCTGAGTAATCTTTGTCAAACCTAAGTATACATTTGCTTATTTTTTTTGACAGATTTTGCAATTAGTATATTTTCTCATTCAACCCACTATCACTTCTTTCTCTTCAGTTTGGGCATTTTGGCGTTTCTGCTATTGTCCAGTTATCGGTCCTGCAGTTGTTTTGCACTGTCGAATAACCTCATTTTGCCCAAACTGTTGTGTCGTCTCGATAACGTGGGTTTATTAGACGATATACCACACAAAAGAGAGAGAGAAATGTCTATCTTCTCGGCGGCACAGCCTTGAACATTAAAAAAATTAGAATTTTTAAAACTTTTTAAGATGAATATACTACATTTTATTATCTCTACCAGCTAAGAGGTCCTAAGACATTACGATGAACGACAAAATTTTAAGTTTAAAATAAGCAATTACAAACTTATGACTGAACAAGGTCGGTATCAAATAGATCATTTACCGAGAGAAAATAGATTATGCCTTTATGTAAGTCGAATCAGTTAGAAAATGAGATTGATTTCTTCTTTCAATGTAGTAAATACTCAGTGCAAAGGCAGATTTTCGTTAATCAAATCAATCGAATAATATCTGACTTTGAAAACAAGTCACCTCTAGAAAGCATAAAACTGATAATGAATTCCAACGACTATCGTGTAAATAAGTTAGTTATGAAGTTTATTTCCTCTTGTATGAAAATATGTAATACATTGTTAGTGATGTAGCTTAATTTTCAGTTTATTATTTGTGTTGTTCGTTTTATTTTGATTGCAATAGGCATGCTTTTGCAATACTGTGCAATGAAGCGGTCACGCAAGTAAAGCAATTTATTACTTCCTTACTTTGGACTGTTCTTATCGGGTGATTTTCTGTTTTGAGAAATTGTCACTTTGAATCTGACGTTTGCCGTAAACTTGATTCTAAATCTCTCTAATATCTCATTTCGTTCGTTGCCACTTTAAACCTAACATGCTTGAAAGTTGCTGTAGCTTGAACTTTCTCTTGATGGACACCTCTCTCAAATGATCAGCTGGTTGGCTCTTACCAGTGCTCAGCTTTTCTGGCTCTCAATAAGGCTAACCGTTTTAGGTATTTTATTTTTGTTGCCTGTTAGCTGTATTAGTTTCAGGTCCACATCATCTTATTAGCTGCCATATTCATTTCTTCGTAACTTGCTCTATTAAATTAAGGGTACATGTATGTCTGAATCATACACTAGGTTCCGGACCACTCATTGTCCTTTTGTTATGAGATCTGAATGTACAAATCAGGATGACTGTACGCTTACATTGCATGGGTTGATTTTAAATTCTCCGGGCACCCATTATGACGCTTGGGAACTCTCACTACTGTATTTAGTTGATTCTTCACACATACGAATAGAGAATGCCAGCTCGCCTTTAATCTAAACACAAAACAAGAATGACACTAACCAGCAAAGCTAACATGGAATTTGTTTTCTTGCTTTAGAATCTGCACAAACAGAGGTGTTGCTGGGGCAAAGCGCTTGATAGCCCATGTTCTTAGGATAGTGTGTTTGTCCTATAGAAAGTAAGAAATATCTTTAATAATAAAAAATAATCCTACTGTAGTTTTAATTCACGAAGGAAGAAGACTTACATGACAACACTGATATATTTAATGATAGCGGACGGTGCTAAGAGTAACGACATCTGCACATGCGCCTACAGAAAGTTTATTACAAAACAAATATGACACATTCCTATCTAAAGTGCAGTTAAAAGACACCTACAGCAGCATCTCTGTTGTCTGCGTATCTATCATTCAGTATAAAGCATCCCTCAGCAAGCTTAACTCTGTGAGAAACAGAAAAAAAGAAAAAGAATAAAATCAAGCATTTTTTAAAGAAATTACAGTGGAATCCGATTGATATGGACACCAAGGGGACATGCCATAGTGTCCGTATTATCCTGGTGTCCGTTTAAGGGGGCTCTCAGAAAAAAAACGTCACAGGCACATGGTGTATCGATCTAAAAACTAAAGCAGATATTTATGAGGAAACGTTTAATTTGTTATCTGTAACTTTAACAAGTTCATCCTTAAGAAACCTTATGATCATTTATCATATTCTCAGTCCAAAACCAGCTTTCAAGTATTTGTCTTAAAATACAACAATGGAATCCATGGCTTTACTTTGTGCTGATGTGAACCGGAAATTAGACTAAACGTTTGAAAGTTAATTCGCTATCTCTGATAGGTTTTTACAAGTAAAGGTTGATTTCCACTGACGCGTTTTTGGCTACGCACGTTAACGCACGTAAATTTTAATCACGTAAATAAAATAGAGGCAAGATATAAAGTGCGGAGATTAAACGAGAAGTTGAGCGAGCTTCACCTTTTACGCTTACGAGCGACCTTTCATGCATTGCCTCTATTTTATTTGCGAACGTAACTTTTATGCACGCGCACACGTAAAAATTACGCGACACTGGAAATCAACTTCAAGATATTCAGTCATAGACAGTGCGCAGATAACCAGTGTCCGAAAAGCGTGGTTGACGATACATGAGAGTATGTCACTCGGGACAAATTTTCGTCCGGTGTCTGTATTAAGCAAGTTAATTTAAGGGAAAACTATAAGAGCTTTTCGTCAGGACAAACGAAACTGTCCGTTATATACGGGTATCCGTATTTAGCGGGTGTCTGTAGAGCAGTGTTCCACTGTAATGATCCGAAAAATAAATGATACTGGAATGCTTATGGGAACGAACCACGAATCACTGAGCTTCGTAGCACTTCAGTGGTTAGAAATGGACATTTGTGGACACAAATACTGCATTGAGCAGTCACATTATGTCAAAAGTTTAATACTTAAACTCTGGATTTAACGGTGAAGTGATAGTCATTACTGCAGCTTATAAGCTTTCTACACAGTACAATCTCCACTGGAGCTTGCTTTGGTGGGTCGCATCCTTTTTGCAAGGGAGGGTTCAGGTCACGCGCGTTGGCGCCTCTGTTTCCGCTCCTTTATATCTTTTCCACAGGGCACAAAATTGGGTCCTGTGTAGTTTGCTGTTATGGTCAACGACCTTGTTCAAAGTTGGGGCGCCCGCATTAAATTCGTGGATGATCTGACGGTTTTGGAGGTTGTACCTCGCAATTCGCCATCCTTATTGAATGTAGTAGTTGATGAAATCCACGCTTTCGCTGTTAACATCAATATGCGCTTAAACCCCGTAAATGAAAGTCCATGACTGTTGACTTTCTTCACTACAATAGTTGCGTTCCGCGCCCAGTCGCGGTTGGTGGGTCCTATATTTAACAGGTCTCTACATTTAAGCTCCTCGGCGTCCTTCTTTCTGAGGACCTGACTTGGGCAGTGCACTGCGACTATATAGTGAAGAAGGCCAGCAGACGGCTTTATGCACTGAGACAACTCAAGAAGTGCAAAACTGATATTGTTCATATCTACTGCGCGCTAATTCTCTCTATACTAAAGTACGCCTCCGCTTTCTTTGCTGGCTTGCCTAAGTATCTTGCTTGCTATCTCGAGAACGTGCAAAAAAGGGTCCTTTCCATCATTTGGCCTGGTATTTCGTATGAAACAGCACTTGACAAAGCTGCATTATCCACTCTTTCTGACCGTCGGACAGTCTCGTGTATTAAATTCATAGTTAAGGTTCGGCCAGGTAACCCGTTATACCCACTAACTTGTATACACAACAGAGTGGTACCTATATCTACCAGTGTGTGTCTAAGATCAGGGAGTTTTAGCAGGCCCATGGCCACAAGGACTTAACGTTTCTCAAATTTTGTTAGTGTTAAATATTAATCTTGTCAATCTATGTAGCGTATTAGTATATATATCACAGCTTGTAAGGTATCCCACAGTTCAGTCTTCCGACTGCAAAAGGGACAATAAACCAGTCATTTGATTTGATTTGATTTAAAGATATTCGAGAATAGAGCGACAAAATAAACTCTACTGTCCACATGTTCGTGTTTGAACAGTTATTTGCACAAAACGAAATAATAATAATAATAAAAATAACAACAATAATAAAAATACTACTACTAATAATCATTATAATCATAATAATACATCAAAAAGTCTTTCTAATCTTGAACTCAAGGAGCGATTCATTGAAATAGGCTTGTTTATCGTCCTTTGTGACTTAATACTTTTCCATGTAGTTGTATAACCTTACACACTTCACAAACTAAAAAACAAAATACCTAGCTCTTATAAGATCCTCATCAATGAGGGCAGACCCCTTTAAATATGTGACCCGTTGTGACCTGACAGGATCTCGTAACGAGACTTTTAATGAGCTGTCGAGTGCAGATGGACAGAGAAAAACCACACGGTGATCCTAAAACAAGGACAAGATTTAATAACAGATTTAGATGAGTCTAAACGTAAGCGGAGCACCATATAATTGTAAACACTTTCCATGAAAAATAAACTGTAAGCCACCACATGAAAAGATGAAATGAAAATTCACAACTACATTGCAATAAGCACAGATTTTAGCACAAGCACAAGCGGAAATTGCTCATAAACTGATGCGACACAAACATAAACATGAGAAAAGAAATGTTTTTCATCATTCTGTTTTGCTTAAATACCTTATGTTTACGTCTGCTAGTGAACCAGCCTTGACTAACGGCAAATTTTATTTTGTATAAGGGCACGTGTGAACCGACCTGATTTTTCCTCAATCCTAAATATTTTACTTAATATTACTGCAGCTTTTTAAAAACTCTGCTGTACATGCGTCTGTGCATCGCAGGCAAAACGTGTACATAATTTGAAAAGTAAATGAAATTTTACAGGTTTGTCTTCTATAAAATAAAGCGGACAGTTCATTATTTATCACCTTTTGAACAACTTGTCCGATGTAATTTAGCAGCGTTTGCTTTTGACTGTCTACGCCCATTTCAAGTTTAGGAAAATTTTTTATATCAAGCGAGTCAATTCCGTAATCCCGACAGCTTTTATAAACTAATCTCGATCTCGACGATACGTTTTAAAAAGAGCCTTAAAGAAGGTTTAGAATTCTTCATCTTCGAACACCTAGTGGCAGATATTCGGAAACGAACAGCATCACGGGCACAATATCCGCGTGACAGGGTCGATATACTATTTATCATGGCGCTGAAATAGTTTATTGTGAGGTGGTGTAGACGGCCAGGAAGGACTTGCAGTTATAATGGAGCTATTTTTGTGGTGGCAAATAATGAGCTGCTTTTCAGCGACTGGATGAGGGGTGAATGCGAAACGTTTGTGCGCTAAAGGAGATTGAATGGAATTTCTAACCGCCAAGCGCATAGCAAGTCGGTAGTACGTGGGCGATAGACTATTACAGTATACAAGGAAGACGCTGAAGTCAATGCTGCTAAACAGGATCATTGTTGAAGAAGCGCTGAGAACTGCTCTGGTTGAGACGGAGGATATACTAAACGGTTGACGGATTACTCGTGTGTCATATGATGTATGTATGCCAATTTATACTTCTGCGAGCAGACCCAAGCTATGAATTGGAGGGGGACATTTTGGGGTACCCAATACCGCAATACCGTAACAAAAAATGGCAAATACCGAAATACCGCGTCGAAAATCGTCTAAATACCGATACCGCATATTTTAATCACATTTATAATCGTTTCCCCATACTTATGGTTGCTGCCATGTAGCGCGTTTAATTATCCCAGGCATTTATGCACCAGATTTCCATGTTTTTGTAATATTTTGGTAGTTCGCAAAGTTTCACTGAAAAGTAAACTACATTCGTTCAACCTTTTGGTAGGTCGACCCAACAGCTAATTAACGGCAATGAAAATAACTGTTGAAAGCGCGAAAAACAAACCAACCAAAACTCTTTCTACGCACGTCTAGTGCGAGTTTTGATAAGTGGGTCTAGTCTAGCACGTCAGTCTCTCACGGGGTTAACTATCTCGACTGTCTCACACGCCGCGCCGGTAAGAGGCAAACTTACCAAATTTTCTCGTTTAACATTACAAGGCGTTTTTCAATTCTCGAAACCCGACTTCTAAACTTATTCTTGTTGCGATAATGTTCGCCTCCTTCGCCCTCTTCATAAATGATTGCCACACAGTCAATGATGACCACGCCGTCTTCAACCTCAGCAACCTCGGCCATTGTGAGAAAACGTGTAGGTCCTCGAATTACCGGCACAGGTTCACAGATCGAAAAGCCTGGTAAGGTAACTCGAGAAGACTCATTGCCATTGGATGCAACAACAGTAGTATACTATGTTGAAAGATAAGCCCCGTTAGTGTCTTCCCCTGTCTTCCCCTGTCTTCCCTTTATTAATATGCATAACGGTCGAGTCAATGACGTTATCTATCGTGATAACCTAGGGGAAAAATGGGTTCCTCCATACTAATTAAGTACCTAGTCAGTGTCTTCCTGCATACTAATTCGGGATAGGTTTACTAATGAGCGTCACTCTACTTCAATAGGAACAATAGGCTTGCCTAGACTTGCCCGGTAAGTAACTTGAGCCCGGTTTTCGGACCGTCTATTAAAAGAAAAATAGGAATAAGAGAAGCGATCACCTAGCAACGCGAGAAACGGCTTCCTATATCTTATTTAGCGCTAAAACTCAGATATACATAAACAAAACACATACAGAAAGTGGAGTTGAAAAGTCTTTATTTGAATTTAGTTTACGTCTTCTTATTTGGCGCTAAAACTCAGATATATATATAAACAAAACATACACAAATTGGAGCTGAAAACTCTCTAAGTTTGTCTGACGTTTTCTCCTTTCTATCTCGAGGAAATGAAAGTCTTGTCATTTTCACGCACGGTTAATCAGTTAATTATGCGAGTTCACAAGCCCAAAGTTGAATACAAATTAGCTCTACAGGAAGGACCCAAGGGAGAGAATCTTGACGTATTATTATAAAACAAATAACTTCACAACGATTAATTAAAACACGCGACTAATAATTGCTAGCAATAAAATCTGACACGAGATACCGTTTAAAACAAAAAGAGTCAAATACACAGCGATTTGGAAGGAATGGAAATTAATTAATCTTCATCTTCGCCCATGGAGTACAGTCTGCCCGGGATACATTTGCTTCGCTAGAGTCAAGATTTGCAATTTGTCTCGTGGATTCTTGAATAACACCAGATAATGGCTGTTTAGTTTTATGCTGCGGCTACCTTTCCCCTGATGAAATAGATTCTGCACGATATAAATCACGCTCAGATTGCGATGATGAGAACCACGAGTAAAGAGGTTCACAATTTGCTTGTCTTTACTGGCGTCAATCATCTGATCATCAAACACGATCAAATTCCGTTTGTTCACATCAAAATAGGAATCCTGCTCCAAAGCCGTAGGAATTCCCTTGCCGAATTCAATGTTTGGCATGGCAACTAACATTTGTGTATACGCAGGCTGCCATTGTGAATAACACCAGACGATCCTCTCCGGGGGAGGGTAAATGGTCTCTGAAGCTTGTTGCAATAGCGATCGAACCCAGGCCGTTTTTCCTGAGCCGGTCATTCCGGCAATCATGGAGGTAAAAGGATGCTGGAAGCAAAACCGCTGACATTTCTGTGAAAACGGAACTGTTTGAAATGGTGTGGGACCAACATTGTGGTGTTTAGATATCACGTGCCTTTGCATGTTATCCTTTCTACTAAATGATTTTTCGCAGACAGAACAGAACCAACTCATGTCAACTGCTCAGGAGCAGAATGTAGACTGAGAAAGAGGTAGAATGTTGCGCATTGATGTAGTTTTGAAGGCTATAAAATTCAATAGTTTTCCTCCACCACCACCACCACCGCCACCACGTTTCTATTGTTTTCCCTCCACCACCACCACCACCACCACCGCCACCACATTTCTATTGTTTTCCCTCCACCACCACCACCACCACCACCGCCACCACATTTCTATCGTTTTCCCTCCACCACCACCACCACCACCACCACCACAACATTTTTAGAAAATACTTCCGATAATGAGAGTAATAATGAGGAGAGTTCATCGGATATTGAATATCAGGAGGCGGAGGAGGAGGAAGTGGCTTCTGAGAATGGCGTTGAAGCGGAAGATACCCAAGAGGGCGACAACGACACTGAAAACGACAGTCAGGAAATAGAAAGTAGTAACCCTGAAACGTCCACCGCCTTTCACTCTAAAAGTCCCTGTGAACATTGCGAAAACTCTAATGTGTACTCCACATTGATCATGCAATGTCCTAAATGCTTTTGGCACGATAACTACAAGATTTGTCCTATATGCGATCACCAGATCCCCGAGGAGAGAAAATACATCAAAGAGGGCTTTCTTCGGTGTCACGATTGTGGACTAATTACACACAAAAACGCCAAGACGTTGGAAACCAATTTTTATTCACCTTCTAAAGAGGAGAACGAAGAGGAGGTCTAATTTCCATTCCTTCCAAATCGCTGTGTATTTGACTCTTTTTGTCACTGGTTTTCAATAAAGTTTTTTAAAACGGTATCTCTCTTGTCTGGTTTTATTGGTAGCAATTATGAGTCGCGTGTTTTAATTGATCCTTGTTAAGTTATTTGTTTTATAATAATACGTCAAGGTTGCTCCCTTGAGGTTTTTCCTGTAGAGCTAATTTGTATTCAACTTTGGGCTTGTGAACTCGCATAATTAACTGATTAACCGTGCGTGAAAATGACAAGACTTTCATTTCCTCGAGATAGAAAGGAGAAAACGTCAGACAAACTTAGAGAGTTTTCAGCTCCAATTTGTGTATGTTTTGTTTATATATATATCTGAGTTTTAGCGCCAAATAAGAAGACGTAAACTAAATTCAAATAAAGACTTTTCAACTCCACTTTCTGTATGTGTTTTGTTTATGTATATCTGAGTTTTAGCGCTAAATAAGATATAGGAAGCCGTTTCTCGCGTTGCTAGGTGATCGCTTCTCTTATTCCTATTTTTCTTTTAATAGACGGTCCGAAAACCGGGCTCAAGTTACTTACCGGGCAAGTCTAGGCAAGCCTATTGTTCCTATTGAAGTAGAGTGACGCTCATTAGTAAACCTATCCCGAATTAGTATGCAGGAAGACACTGACTAGGTACTTAATTAGTATGGAGGAACCCATTTTTCCCCTAGGTTATCACGATAGATAACGTCATTGACTCGACCGTTATGCATATTAATAAAGGGAAGACAGGGGAAGACAGGGGAAGACACTAACGGGGCTTATCTTTCAACATAGTATACTACTAACAACAATCATATTGTGTATTATCGACCATTAACTGCCACAAAATGACCCACAAATGGTGTAATCACTTACCGTTATGTCTCAAGACTTCTAAATATTAACTTTTGTTGACCTTTATGTCCTACTGTGTTTTGTTTTGCGCATTGTATCGAAAGGAAAGCGCAAATAAACGGTACCGTAATACCGGGAACAATCTTATTTCACCGAATACCGTCAGCCAAAATGATGAAAAACCGCATACCGCAGAGCTAGATGATACCGCAATACCGCACGTGAAAATTAAAATTACCGAAATACCGCATGAAAAAAAGCCCAATACCGCAATACCGTAAGCCCCATGTCCCCCTCGAATTGGCTGATGTTAGTGACAGAGGGATCAACTTCTTTTGAAAGCGCTTTACCAGGGAGTAAATCCGTGGTCTTGTGGACAGAAGAGAAGGAACCTGAAGAAAGAAGACAAACCATGGGGAGAATGTCCATTAGCTGGGATTGCACCCTCTCATCAAGATACGACATGGAATGGTCCGAGAGCCGGATCGCAAAAAAGCGCAAAGCTAGAATATTGTAAATCGTCTAGACGTTCTGTCTGAACCTTAGGGCAAGATCCCCCCCCCCCCATCCCCCACCGTCCGGTGATTTTTACATCTGGTTCAAATTTCAGGTTGCCATGTTTGTAATTGACCGTTCGGATTCTAAGGGTCACGTACGCTAGGGTTAGGAGTTTTGCGATATTTTCTCCGGCTGTATTTTGTGCTAACGCTTATCTGTTGTATCATCGACAGATTCACCTACAAAGCCTTCTTCTTCCTTGGGTGGAACTAATTAATATAACAACCTTAACCTTAAACCTTGTTTGTAATATTACTAACAATGGAAATTTCACCCTATTGAAGTACTACAGAAGGCAAACCTGCAAACTGGCATGGGCATAGAACTCATTCAGAAAGTCTTTCATTGTGGTTGGTTTCAGATTCGTAGCACATAAAACAATATGCTTCTTCAACCCAGCAGACTCTGGATTAAATTCTCCCTCCTGCTTATCCAACAGGGAAGCCAAACTCTCCAGCTATCATAAAAACAAAAAATGGTTTAATTGTCTCTAATAGGATAGGGGCTCAATAAATTTTTTAACTGTTCACACTTCACTAAAAGCTGAATATATTGAAAGAACTCAGCCAAACCCTTACTAATGTTAACTTCAAGGGGATATGCACACTATTGGGAATTTTTTATTACAGTTACAGGGCTCCAAAAACTGACGTAAATATCAGTTTGTCCGTTAAGCAAGCAGCTCTCACATTTTGCTTGCCTGGGGCCCACTTCTTACTGGTCTTAATTAATTATTTAGCTAGAGGATGACTTAGCTGGACCCTTACCCATCGGGCAAGTTACTTTTTAAAGTTACGTGCCAAACAAGAAAATCTTCTTGTCCCGCACTACCGGATAGGATTACCGGATGGGACTCTTTTTGAGCCCAGTACGCCTTTTATTGACAGTGTACAGACAGTGTACAAATGAGTGCCAATTTACAGTATAGGCATGCGCAGCCACAGTTGTATTTTGATCTGGAAACAATATCATACAAAGCAGGTGCTTTGAATATACACTGTAGATGCCAATCTACTTTAGGGATATCTCTTCATTTGCTGACTTATAACACTAAAGGTTAAATTTGTGCATTGTAATAATTCAAGTGTGACTAAAGGTACCCTGAACCCCACTATAACCCTAACAGTTGATCCAGCAACTACACTAGCACCTGCTGGTAACCGCGAGAACACAATAGACCCTTAGACCTCCTGATCCTGGAGACAGATTTCACCAGCAACATCTATACCCATGCATGACTCGAAAAAAACTCGAAATAAGGCTTATCCTGTGGGTAAGCAGCTCTCACGATTTGCTTGCGTGGGGCCCCTTCTTAGTCAATGATGTTGTATGTTGTAAGAGGATGACTTGCCTGGACCCTTGTCCATTGGGCAACAAGTTGGCTTTAAAAGTCCCCTGCCCAGCAAGAAAATCTACTTGCCTCGGACTACCGGAGGGAACTTTTTTCGAGCCCAACGTTATTTCAGATTTCTTATTGACACACGGAGAATATTATGTAGTTTCAAGAGAGGATAAAGGGGACAGAGAAGGCATCCCCCATACACACCCTATTCCATAGGTAATTCGTCTCGAGTCATTTTTAACACCACAGATCTCAAGGGGGATTAGACAACAGCCAATCACATAGCACGAATGAGTTCCGCGTGGATGACCCACGCTCAGAGGCACGCGTCCTTCACAAATTGACGCAGAACAAAATGGCGGAAGACACGGAGAGCGATATTGCTATTCGTTTTGTCGACGAAAACGACTATAGAGAGATTTCTGCTAAAGCTGTGTCAGCGAAACCGAAATTAAAAAAGAATCGCCCTTCCTCTCTTGTATAGAGCTAAAAATACAGCAGGGAAATACTTAACACACTGAATATTCTCTCAGGATCATTTATAATTTACAGTTTGAAGAGACAAATTTCTGGTTTAATATTTAATCTTTTATTACTCTTTTATTATTCAACAAAAATAACACTTGGCGTCCTACTTGCTTTCTTGTACAAACGACCGGTTTCAATAGACCGGCGAAATTTCTCATTTTATTAATGCACTGAGGTTACGACAACTTCGAGTTAAACTGATTTCACGGGTTGTCAAAGAGTCCAACGATTCCCTTTTCCCAGGTGAGCGCCGACTCATTTCGCTTCAATATTCAGGAATGCACTCGATCTCTTTACGCTTTCATTGCCCTTCGCCCGACATGTTTTGCACGGCGTTTAGTCATGCGAAACCTCCACGAAACATCTACGTAGCGCGAGAGGTAACTTTATCCCGATTCTAAAAATAACTCGATACGAATTACCTATGGAATATGGTGTGTATGGGGGATGCCTTCTCTGTCCCCTTTATCCTCTCTTAGTAGTTTATGATAAAAGGACGGCGATAGAGAACAAACGTCACTGATAAACCTCTCTATGACGGCCTCTTATGAGGTAAAAGGAGGTGGGTATAATAGAGAGGTGACCGTTACGGGGGTACGGGTGTAACGCGCCATCTTTTTTTTGCGAAAGTAAGCCGGGACATTTTTTCAAATTGCCTTGCCTTAATTCGTACAGCGAATAAATGTATTGGCCAGGGCATATTTAGTATTCACACAATGAAATACTGTATATCGATGAAATAGAAACCGTACAATAAATGTTTAAAACAAAACGGTTAACAAAACAAACTGAGTCATAAAATCAGTTTGTAATTATATGTCATTTTTTTTATATGGCCATTGTATGGAGGTCAGTAAGGAGCTTAAGCAAAAATGTTTTTGAGCGACGCTCATCAAAGAGAAGTGGAGATTAAGCATTCTTGGATTCTTGGACAGTCGTCGTCTTTAAAAGGGTAGAGGAACTTGGCAATAAAAATTTTGTAGCGTCAAAGCATATGAAAAGGAAAAAGGATTCACTTCCAGTTGACACGAGACATTCAAAAAAGGAACGTACTTTACTCATGCCGTTGCTGTTTTGGAGAGATGCCATTATGGAGTAGTAAATACAAAAGAAGATGTATTGACTGTCTGCTGTGAAACGCCGATAGAGGTTCAACTAAACCTGATGTTGATCACCAAAACTTACCTTAAAAGGCAGTAGAAAAATGGCAAAGACAACGATGCCTACAGCATACACCTGTGCAAGGAAATAATCTGGTCTAACATCCCCAAATGAAACCACCACATACCAAACACAGTCCAAAAAATCCCACGGTTCAGCAGCTGCTCTCTGGAGGTGATGAATACCACATATTCTGTGAAGACAGGACACAATAGACAGTTATAAGAAATTTAAAGAAATCTTTCTGGATTACCCCAATCCATGTGCACGAAAAGAATTTATCGATGATTGACTGAAGTACTAAAAAGTTGATTCAAATGCCCCGTAGTATTCAATACTAGTACAGTTTTTTGAAATGTCGCATCTTTAAGCTACCAGCATAGGAAACATGGGCTACTGGATTTAAAACCCGGATGACGATCTCTTCCGTTGTCTCTTTTAACGTTCTAATCGCTCTCAAGCATTCACCACGTCCTGGAAATATAGAAACATAGTTCCCACAAATCCTTATCTTTTCGACTTTTGTCTTACCCAGTAAAAACGACACAACAGATAGTTCCAGAGACAATAAGAATCTTCTGTGCTAAGACCGTCTTCGAACGAAGGACAAATCTGAGAAGATCATTCTGCGAATTGAATTTAAATCAGAGTGATAATGTACAATGATTATGAACATAAAGAGGTGGAGCATGATCGTCCGGTTGAATGCAGTCCGGAATGGTACTGCTGTTGACCAACGGAGACGAACAAAATAGGGAAGAGAGGAATAGCCAAAAACTAGCACGGAAGAGGGTGAATTCGGGGCCAAAACGTAGGCGGGTAGGAGAGAATGAAATGTTGGAAGTAGGGCAAGGAGAAGAAAGAGATGAATTGAGAGTAATTTTCGAATGTTTTTTTTAACCTTGAGATAGCAAAGGTGTTCGGAAAACTCGCGATCTGGCATCTACAACCCCCTAAATTTATTAGACGTTCTTACGGTACATAATGTTCATCGATTTCAGATTCTAAAATTCAGGTACCTCTGGCATAAAGGCCTCCTGCCAAAGCTGTTCTCAAACTATTTTCAATATGCCAGTAATGTCTACAAATACAATACCAGATATGCATCGAAACAGAATCTTTACGTAAAAAAAGTAATAACTAATACGGGGAAACAAACAATCGGATATGCTGCATGTACCGTCTGGGACAGAATTCCCTTAACTCTTAAAGAACGAAACACATACCAATTCCAAAAACATTTGAAACCTTATTTGCTGTCAGAACAACATAGTTAACATAACTTAAGCATGTACTCTTTCTTTCTTAATACACTGTATTTTAAAACTGCTTCTTTGGAAATAAATTCTATCTCAATTCTCTAAAATGTTAAATTCTGGAGAACTGGCTAGAAAATCTTAGGATTATTTCAGCTCCAGGCCTTAATAAGTACAAATAAATATATAGATATTTTTCTCCCTTTAATGTATGTAATTAAGTACAGGGCGAATAAAGGTATTGTTGTTGTTGTTGACAACCGATCCCCTCGGGGAGATTTTACCAAGAAAGTATGGAATGAAATTTTGAGACATGGTTACTGCTATAATCTTTGCGACCTTTCGAACCGCAGTTTGAGGATCTTTATCTCGCGCTTAGGAAATTAATCAAGTGGAAAAAGCCCTTTCCTCATAACTGCAAGAAGACCTCTTAATTCCGCAACAAAACAGCGAAAAGGGTAACGAGAACGGGGAAGGTACTAATGCATTTTTCCTTGCAGATACAACGCAGTTTTATAGCAAATGTCTTTCTAGTGAAATCAGAGAATTCTTTGAGTTTCTCCACGAATAGATCTTTCGGTAAAACATCAGAAGAAACCAAGATATTTTGATTCCGGTATCGAGAGACACCTTTGCCAAATCCACTGAAGTGCACACTCCATCTTGTACAACATCTAATAAATTTAATTTATACAAGGCAACTCATTTTTTAAAGCGTATACATATTGATTTACACTCACTAGTGCGTCCTGTAATGCAATCAAAGCAAGCCAACAATTTAAAAACAAAGGAACGTAAAAATTGCGAAACCTACGATAAAACATCTGCAAGAAAGTTTTAAAATATCATTGCAACAATTAATGCATATAATTAATTTTTATTATGGATTAATTTCTTAATATAGGGGCATCATATTAAGCATTAAAAAAGTTTCTTTAACAGAGCCATGTAAATAATAAATAAACAATAAAAAGAAAATCAATACAGAAAATAGCATTAATTATATTAAACACAAAGACTTCAACAGTTAAACAGAATTGCCACACTGGCGCTTGAAGTGCCTTTCGAAACGCGTGCACCATTGATCCCAAAACTGCCCTGGTATTTGGAAGGGGTAGCTGCAAATGATCCCGTTATCTGGTCAAGTAAGTGTGGATTTAGTAAGCATGCCTAAATTTGCTCTGCATTATAGGTTCCATACCGTTGATGTACTTGTGACGAGAAAAGATATAAGGAAGTTAGGGCGTGCTTGCAGATACGGCCGGTCAGTCTTAATGCCGTTGGGTAGATGTGATAGCCTAAATGCCACCCTCCAGCGCCAGCCCATCTTAACAGCCCTGAAGTCAGTTTTGTGCATCCAGGATAAAATTTGGCGGGAGAGCAGTGGTTTTCCGAGAAATTCAAGTTACCATAAATTTCATCAGAAAAAACTGTCACATTGTGTTTTCTGAGCACTTCCACCAATGATCTTTATTGTACAGAGTGTCCGTAGGGTTATCCGGGCTCACCCTGCCAGATTTGGCTTTATTTTTGGCCAAGTATTGGTTGAGTTTGACCCTGATTACAGATTGCTTGGAGGCATTTCTCCAATGATGGCCATATTCTGTCGTTAGAACAATAAGTTTGTGACCAGTATGGCAAGCTTGTGGTCGGAAAGTGATCCATGTTGGATATAGAACAAAAATCTCGCCACTGGACGCGAATAACAAAAATTACCAGAACAAACAATATCATCTTCTGCGGCGACAGAGAAACTTTCAGCTGAGCAAATTCTTTCGCGGGTACCTATTGGTATTCATGATTTTAGTTTCGGTAACATTAAGTATCAAGAAATTATACGGGAACCAAGTTATAAATCCATCAAGATTAGCTTAGACTCAGATCTACCGAGAGAAAATCACATAAATAATAGCACTACTTTACTTGCTGGTTCGTCGACAACACTACATGCTCGTACCGTAACCGCCTGGTTAGCTCAGTTGGGAGAGCGCCGGTCTGCCGAGCGGGAGGTCGCGGGTTCAAACCCCGGCCGGACCAACACTCATGGTCTTTAAATAACTGAGAAGAAAGTGCTGCCTTTAATTTGTAATGACATCTTCAAATGGTTAGACTTTCTAGTCTTCTCGGATAAGGACGAAAAACCGTAGGTCCCGTCTCACAACACTTTCACTGATTTGTTCTTGCGGGACGTAAAAGAACCCACATCACTATTGGAAAAGATTAGGGGTCGTAGACCCCGGTGGTATGGCAAACCTTGACGGGTTGTGGGATTGGGTAGGGATGGCACCTCGCATGGGACCTGAGTCCCGTTCGTGCACATTCCCTCTGGGCAGGCCTGTGTCCAGAAAAGCTGGTAATAAAAAGCATTGACATGTAAGAGGTTTTTTACGCACAAAACTTTAATAAGTTGGGCCAAGAGACTATAAAGGGGACAGAGAGGGCATCCGCCATATACACCCTATTCCATAGGTAATTCGTCTCGAGTTATTTTTAGAATCGGGATAAAGTTACCTCGCGCGAGGCGTGGATGTTTCGTGGAGGTTTCGCATGACCAAACGCCGTGCAAAACATGTCGGGCGAGAGGCAATGAAAGCGTAAAAAGATCGAGAGCATTCCTGAATATTGAAGCGAAATGAGTCGGCGCTCACCTGGGTAAAAGGAATCGCTGGACTCTTTGACAACCCGTGAAATCAGTTTAACTCGAAGTTGTCGTAACCTCAGTGCTTTAATAAAATGAGAAATTTCGCCGGTCTATTGAAACCGGTCGTTTGTACAATTTAGGGAGTTTAAGATCCAATGACGCGGACGACAACTAGAACGTCAAAAAAACAATAGGTTTAATTAGCAAAACAACAACTTCGCACGTGCAACACACTTTTTTGTTCATTTCTTTCCCGTTTTTGCACGACTACGACGTGAAAATGCCTAATTTCGCGTTTTATGGAGGACGTAAATGAGCAACGACGAAATTTTATTTCTCTTTCTGAGCTTGAATATGGTCCCTTGAAATTCAGCTTTAGGAGGGTTCGCCTACAATTGACAAAGTAAGCTATAAAGACTGAAAAAAAAAACATCAAACCAGAACTTGCTCTCTTCAAACTGTAAATTATAAATGATCCTGAGAGAATATTCAGTGTGTTAAGGATTTCCCTGCTCTACTGTTACCTCTATACAAGAGAGGAAGGGCGATTCTTTTTTAATTTCGGTTTCGCTGACACAGCTTTCGCAGAAATCTCACTGTAGTCGTTTTCGTCGACAAAAGGAATAGCAAAATCGCTCTCCGAGTCTTCCCCCATTTTGTTCTGCGTCATTTCGTGAAGGACGCGTGGCTCTCAGCGTGGGTCATCCACGCGGAACACATTCGCGCTATGTGATTGGCTGTTGTCTAATCCCCCTTGAGATCTGTGGTGTTAAAAATAACTCGAGACGAATTACCTATGGAATAGGGTGTATATGGGGGATGCCCTCTCTGTCCCCTTTATAGTCTCTTGGTTGGACTCAAACTATTACTAGAATTGATACAAATATTACTTTCAGGTCCCTTTTACTTACAGACACAAGGAAAATAAATCCTAGACCAAACTCTGAAAGGAGACGATTATCCAATAAAATGTGGAGCAGAACTAAACCACCCTGGAATGAAAAACAGGTATGCAGGATTACATCATTGCAATTTTAATAATAATCAACAATTTTATTGAAATCTTGTAAAAACCTATACACAAAAGAAAAAAAACTGCAGTAGGGTAATAAACGTATGACCAATTTACATTCCACTATTACAAGCTCACGCCATTACATGACATATATAAGAAGGAGAACAGTCCGAAGAAGAGTGACGAACTGAGTAATGTAACCCCATACTTATTATTACTGACTTATTAATATTCTGAAAGAAAATAATAATAATAGTAATAATAATATTTTGGTGATAATAATAATAATAATAATAATAATAATAATAATAATAATAATAATAATTGTAATAATAATAAATGTGATACTGAAGCCAGTAGCCGGCGAACAGCTTGACTTGTGCGAGTTCGGGGAAAATTGTGGCGACGGAGCCGCCAGAGCGTGCCGGCTTCAACAGAATGGGGCGTTCAAAAGTTGCGCGGGTTTGCACAGGCGGTTCCTGGCTAAATTTTTCTTGAACTTGCACACGAGCATGCACACAGGCTATGAAGCCTGCATCAGGGCAGTAAGACAGACACAAGTATAAGTTGCAGTTGGTTCATACAAGTTAGCTCCAGTCGCTTCACAAAAGGCATGGTTTTGCCTTGCAGAACAAGACTGAGTATTGTATAATGACTTAAAACAGATCACGGATTACCGTATAAGTGCAGAAACAAAGTAGGACGGCATCCACCATGCTGCAAACTGCAATAACTGTCTGAAAAAAAGAAAAACACAGTCCTTTGTATCATTTAATGGACTTATGTAAGCTACATCCATGTTCAGATATAAACTTATGAGAAATCATCAATCCTCTATCAATGTACTAGAATTTTTGGAAACCCACTTAAGTCTTGTTAGTACTGAATTCTCTTTACAATTGACTGTTTCTATACTCTTCAGGTCCATTGACTGGCTTCTTTGTGGTGGCCGTATTAACGCCCGAAGTTATGTTTCCCGGGGCTGTTGACCAACACTGCTATGCCATGCTGTCAAGTAATTTCTCGCTTAGTCCTTTTCTCAGGCTTAATGAATGACAAATACACATTTAAAAGCGCTTTATAGACGGCTTTGCGGCTATGTTATTAAGCAATTCTGAGTTTAAGTGACATAACGTCGGTCGAGATGAGTTTCAGCAACTTGGCGGTTACCTAAGTTTAATAGAGCAAACCTCTCAGATTTGCATTGAGCTTTCTTCAGCTAAACCACTTGAAAAAAATACTCTCTGCAGTGATTGACAATTACCTATATAGCTACATTTTCGGCTAACACGGCTCCTGGGTTCTACACCAATTAACCTCGATTGGACGAATATTATAATTACATCATTCATAGCAAATAATTCACAGGTACAAAGAATTAACTATCAAGAATAGTTGTTTAACCTGACAAATCCATAATGAATAAGGTCTATGAACCCAGAACAAAGACCACGTATAACTGTAAATAAGAAAACAATTTGTATTTAAAATAAGCAGTGGTATAAGGAGGGCAGGAATATATTAACGCCGATGACGTCATTATCTCATGAATAAAATGGTGGAAATCTCATCAAATATGGTCATGTTTTATTTTCAGGTGGACTAACCATTCGGACAGGTTTCCTAGTTATTTTAAGGTCGATGAAGGTCTTGCTTTTTGATTGAATGATTGGAAAATTAAGAAACGTTTTCATTTGCTGGTTCAAATGTAAAGTAGTTGCGTAATAATAAACAGAAATTTGTACGTCAGAGACGTCCTCCTACAGAGAGACTCTTGAGCTGATGTTACACGGGATGATTCGTAACGACGATAATTAGCGCAACACAGTGTTGTAACATTGTTACGACATTGATTTGAATGGTTGCAACATTATTCCAACATTGCAACGCTGTAATACACTAAAAATCGTCGTTACGAATGGTCCCGTGTAACTAACAAGGCCATTTACACACGTCCAGTATACTGTTAGAATTTGAAAGCTTAATAGTGAAATGCATTGGTAATTGTAAAATGTACGGACTGTACTGAGATAAAGAAAGAGCTAAGAAAGAGAAACCGTCTGCAGAACATGAATATCTTCTCCTATTGATATGTGTAAGAAATGTAAGAACAACTTTCTATAAAAAAATTTAGCCAATTCTTATAAGCACTAAAAAGGAAGGAAAATTAGGGCTGATTTCTAAACTTGTAGAACAAGTAACTTACTAGGTTGTATTTTCCACAAAAATAGGGCACTCCCAGTCAAAATAATCTGTTGTCTTTTCGGGGCACCCATAACTGTTGAAAGAACACTTTAGTTGACTTACATTCATTATGATACCATGTCGCTGAAACGTGTATTGATTTATCGCCTCCATCTTGGGGACCGGTCATTATTCAGAGGAAGGGGAGGAGGGGGGGAGTTGGGGCGGTGCAAATAGGGGAAGATGGATGATATTTTTGCGGGGAAAAGGGCTACTTTAGCCACATAAACTTTGTGCACGAATATCGGAGCTTTGTCATACGAAGATGATCTCTTTAATAACAGAATTGTGAACTTCGAAGAATAGAGACAAATAAACTTTGTAATATCCATTAAAATTAAAGGCCCAAGCTATCAAAAAAAAAAGAACTACACCCATACCTATTAAACTTATTAAACTGTGGCATCCACACGTGGTCCGCACCTTCTGATTACCCTAAAAATAATGCAACCCGCACTAACAGGAGGCTAACCATATAGGGCTTAATGGATTAAAGGCTGCCAGACTGCAGTTTGGGGTCTGTATATGGAACCTTTTAGCTCAAATGAGTGTACTTACCCGCCAGCTGAGTGTGGATCTGTGTCTTTAACACTTCGAACAACGTACAGTATACATGAGCAAATCTTCAGCAAAAAGACGATTAAATTCCGTATTGCACCTAGCAGGAGGTTTATAAACCCTTTAGTCACGAGATTTCCCATAAAATTTTCAAAAACTGCAGGTATTTGCATGAGAAAATTGTAAATGGAGTTAGGTCTGATCATAAAAAACAAACATAATGGTTCTTAAACTTATCAAGACTTATAATGAGTCGTATATTTTCCTCACTTTAAGTGTAAAGTTATTTCCTTATAATAACCTACAGATACTATACCAGCAAGGACAAATCATTTGCATGAGCCATGATGGCCTGAGAAAACAGCTGACATTTCGCGGCGCAGTCACTGGTTTCCCTGCGAAAAGACGTCGTAGGAACGAGCGCAGAAATTCCATCCTGATGAGGTGTCACTACCCACCAAGGTAGTGTTTCAGATTGGCTGGAGCAATTTTCAAGTGCGGTATGACCAATCAGGAGCATTACCCAGATCTGGATAATTTCAGACGTCATTTCGAGGGGAAACCAGTGGTGGTGTCGCGTAATGTCGACTGTTTACGCAGGCGTAAGACATGAAGACCTTTGGTTCTTGCCTGGAAAGGCAAAGATTTAGTCATCACTTGCAACAAGTGTTTTTTTGTTTTATTTTTTTAAAAAACCAAAAACATCCCGGTTAAAAATGGGTTTACAGTTATTATGTCATTGTTAGAAGAATGGATATCCACTTACGATTTCTTAGATACCAGGAAGTTAGTTTTGCTTTGCGTGTCTTTTCACTAACGTTGTGTTCTACAAGCACCCTGTGGAAATGGAATGTTACCTCAAAAATAATACAATAGAATTACTATTAATTTTAAAGACACCAAAATGTCTTAAAAGTAAACATATTTTTCCTTGTTCTCTTCTTCAAGCTTCCATCAACACTTTTCAGGTTTACTTGTTTTGACCTTCTCTCAACGGCGAAGCAAATTTCCTTTTCGTAAACGGTCGCTGCCATTTTTAAGACACTTAGCAAATTTTTGACCTTTTATTGAGAGTGTTTCTATTAGAAAGAAAGAAGCTCGCAATCCAAGGTCGAACCTTGAACTTTTCGTATCCGACCGTTTGCAAAAGGGAAATAGGCATCTGCTTGCCTAGTCCCTCGCGCTGCCAAAGCGTCACCGGAGTGAATTGGCCCAGAGGGACTGAGAAAACGTCGTACAGGGACCAGGCAAAACATCTGCAAAGTTTGTTTTTTTTTTACCCATGCAAATGGTGTAAGACTATGTTCACAAAATACCGGACAGCTTTTCGTGCTGACAAGTAAACCTGTCCTGTATAGGATGAACAGAAACGGCACAGAACTGGAAACAAGACGTTCAGACACATCCACGTACGGAGCGGTCGATCGAAAGGGTTTGGTGAACTAAATTCCAGTCCTCACTCCTGAATATTTACTTCCATCTCAGTGGGTTCCGGTCACCTTTTCTAGTCATCCACTTCGGCTACGGTCCGAATAGCAGTTCACACTGCACCAAAGTGAGGCAAAGAACCTATATGCGATATGTGACTCTCCACTTTCGAGATCGGCGCAGCGCACTTTCACTCTCACTTTCACGCCAAAAACACCGTTCTTGTGTGTGAACAGAAGTGCTATCCGGTATGATAGTCGTGCTGGCGCAAAAGCTACCCGGTATAATGTGAAATGTTACTCTTTTGGAACAAATTTGAAATTCAGTTGTTCTTGACCTTTCCAAAATCAAGTCAGAGGAATGAAAAGGCAAGAAAGGAAGACGTCATCTCTCAACAATGAATACAAACTCATATGAACGTAGTGTCGTTCCATTCATTCCGACCAGCAAACTACAGATTTAGACAGTCTCACACAGGTGATTCAGTATGTTGGCAAAAATTTTTAAAAGGGCTATTTATATGAGGAAAAATAAGACACGTCTTACATAAGACGCGTTCTGAAATAGACTTGGGGGCTGTTTATCTAGATCTATTGCTGGATTTCATTGTCAACCCATCGAAAATAAAAAGCAAATCCGTTCAATAGATAAAACCCAGGTTCAGGGAAATAAAAGAAGGTAAATATACAAAGACCCTCGCCAAGATTCAGGTCAGTGCAATTTTTCATATGCAAGGTATTCGGAGAAATGTTTTACCTAAATTTATAGAGCTTTGAATGGAGAGGCCATGTTGGTGACCTTCTGAGGAGTACCAACATGGCTGCAGAAAACCAAAAGAAACATCTGTTAACGAGTAGCGTGAATTCATCCCTCGAGGAACTCATAAACATTAAATTAATGCTTTTTCTAATACAAGAACTGTTCCCCCAAAATTATTCACCTTTTTATTTTAGATGACAACTCTCTCGGCCGTCACCTAAATGCTGTGTCACACAAAAGGTTATAAATTCAAGCGTACTCTATCACAAAACGAACAACCCTTTCAAAAGTGAACATTTGTAAAAATATAAGTTTTTAGCTGCTCTAACACTTCATGAAAGTAAAACTCAGGAGAATCGATGATTATTTAGTTTTGAATTTTGGTGACGTCATGTGAAACTTCAAACCAAGTTAAAAGCGTACGAATTGCGATTTTCAAATAAGTATGTGTAATCAAATGGTGACGAGTGAAATTAGGGAATAATTTCACGCGCGTTTTGGCCAAATCCTAATAATTTCCCGAGCCTTCAGGCGAGGGAAATTATTGGGATTTGGACAAAACGCATGTGAAATTATTCACTAATTTCACCAGTATACCATTTTATTAGTATTGAAATCAACATATCGTCCGAGTAAATGAGACAAATTTTCTGGGAGTAATTTTGGATGAAAACTTTAATTGAAGTCGGAAATATCATATGTTGCAAACAAGGCTGCGAAGTCAATCGGTTTAATACTTAAAGGTAGCTTCTATCTACCACTGTACTATTCCTTAATTTATCCCGCTTATTTTCCCCACTGCAACATGATATGGTTTGGGCTTCAACGTCTAAAACTAATCTCCGCTGTCGTGTAATTCTGCAAAAGCGCATTATCAGAATCATTAATAAATTACATTTCTATGCTGATACAGACCCCATCTGGTATACTAAAATTTAATGATATCCATTTGCCTCAACCAGGCCAATTTATGTATTCTTGCAAAAATTCACTCTTGCTTCCAAGTTTTTATAACAAATTCTCCGAAAGTAATCAGTTCCACTCTAACAATACAAGTCTACAGAACAAACACTAAGAATTTCAGCATCACGATTTTTTTTAACGTACCCAAGTTTTTTAATTCACTTTTCAGCAAGGTGTCATCAACTCTCGATCTTAAATCTTTTCCAGGTTTGACTATAGTCTCTGTTAGGTCTCCTCGCCACTTCCCTCTTTCACCTTATATCTTATCAGTTATATTTTTTTGTATTTCTGTTATTGTGTGGCTAATAAATAAATAAAAGACTAGTACATAAAAATATTAAAAAGTTACATTCACATTCGTTACTAACGTAACTACGTTATTATGTTTTAAGCTGGCTGGATAAGAATGAGGCAGCCTCAGGCCCGGTTCAGATGCCGATCTTTTCTTGGGCCGAACCTAATTCGAATTAAGGCCGAACCAAACTATTTAGACCGCCTGAATTGATTCGGACGCCGATCTTAATTCCAACCGAACTAAATTCAAAAGGAGAAAAGTGCTCATTTTGGTCAAACTGTTTGCAAAATACGTTTTTATAATTTATGCATTAGGTTCGGTATCTGAAAAGTTCGGCATCTGAATCAAAGCCGTTCCAAAGTCGTTCTACAGTCGAAATTACCGGCTGGGCTAGGCGTGAAGAACGGCTGTGCCGTTCCAAATTGAAATAAGCGTTCCTAATCAATTCAGACATCGAACTTTTCGTGTGCTTAATTCAATGTATTGGGTTCGGCTCATGAAAAGATCGGCGTCTGAACCGGGCCTAAGCTAAGAAACACTGCTTACCGTTCTTCATCATCCTCGTCTTGTGAAACCGTCACAGAGCGATACCCAGGGCTAAGAGAACCAAAACGTTTAGAGACTGAAGCCTGTTTACGGGAATTTGTCATAAATAACATTGAATAAAAGAGAAAATGCTACGAGATATTTAAAAATGATCCCAAAGAATTCTTAAAATATGCAAGATTTCCTGACCCGACAACCCACTCAGGTAAATCGTTCCATTCATTCACAATTCTAACAAAAAATTAATATTTTGTAACAGTTAGAACAAGATGCTTTAACTTTTAACTTATAACTGTGGTTGTTCTTCTTGAAGCTAAATCGAAGAATTCTTGAAATTTGAGATTATTTAAAGAAAATACTAATTTATAGCACTCGATCAGAAAAAAATACAATATTCTTTTTTCCAATGGAGTCCATTTTAAAATGGCGCAACGTTCCCCATACTGCATTTCACCCCTCTTTTGGCCGAGGGCCAGTCTCGACACTCCGCTTTTGAACTTTTTCCAGCAAAACTATGTCCTTGACTAGGAAAGGGCACCACACTGGAGAAGCATACTCCAAGGCTTAGAGGCTTGTATAGTAAAGAAAATTTTGTTGCAGTTTTATATTAGACCCATTAAGCACGCGTTTAAGACCCCAAGGACCTTGTTAACTTAAGGTGATTCCATAGTAAAAGAACCTAACATAGATTGTAACTAAAACTTGGGACACTGATGTAACAAGTCAAGAAAATGATAAAAAAAGTAATAAAAAGTAGGGGTCACCGTGCTCGTTTTGACGTCACAATGCTGACAAATACGGCTATTTAGGACCCTTTTACAAAAACCGCGGGCAGCCAAAAACTAGACTAAAAGGAAAGATTTTTTCGATGATGCATGTGGCATCACACAGAATTTGACTTTAATGTATTGTTTATCCTCTTACGTACCAGAAAAATGCCTTTTAATGCCCTTGTTTTTACTTTACGCTCCAAAGTAGAATTAAATTGGACGCGCGCTTTTTGAACCGTGATGGCTCAATCCGTACAATTTAGTAAAATTGCCAAAAAACTGAACATAGATTTGTGCCAATTTTTTTCGCATCGAAAGGAAGCACTGTCCTTATTAAAATCATGAAATAAAAAATGGGGGTCACCGTACTCGTTTTTGCGGTAGAGCTGCAGAAAGTGCGCACCAAACGCATTTTCTCCGATTTTTGAGAGAGGACTGGGGCGAGTTTCAAAATAAAATGTATGTGAAAGGGGGAAGAAAGCATTAAAAAATCCGTTTTTACAGAATTTACATCGAGATATCACATTTAGGACACAATATGATAAAGAAAGTGTTTAAATGAAAATCAAAGTGAGTAAGCACAAGTTAAGGTGATTCCCTAGTTTTGCACTGCGCATCTCTTACTGCGCATAACAAGATGGCCGCCGTAAAAAAGAGCATGTGAAGTAATATTATTAAAATGAAGTTGACTGAAGAGAAACGCTATTGGAATTTTTGCTTTCTGTTGTTTCTTGCCGAGGTGAGACTCAATGTGTTGGGAATGTGCATAACGTAAGCAGTACGCGTGTTGCTGAGTTCGACCTCCTCTCAGAGAACCTCGATAGTGGATGTTTAACTTGTGCTTACTCACTTTGATTTTCATTTAAACACTTTCTTTATCACAGTGTGTCCTAGATGTGATATCTCGATGTAAATTCTGTAAAAATGGATTTATTAATACTTTCTTCCCCCTTTCACATACATTCTATTTTGAAACTCGCCCCAGTCCTCTCTCAAAAATCGGAGAAAATGCGTTTGGTGCGCACTTTCTGCAGCTCTACCGCAAAAACGAGTACGGTGACCCCAATTTTTTATTTCATGATTTTAATAAGGACAGTGCTTCCTTTCGATGAGAAAAAAATTGGCACAAATCTATGTTCAGTTTTTTGGTAATTTTACTAAATTGTACGGATTGAGGCATCACGGGTCGAAAAGCGCGCGTCCAATTTAATTCTACTTTGGAGCGTAAAGTAAAAACAAGGGCATTAAAAGGCATTTTTCTGGTACGTAAGTGGATAAACATTACATTAAAGTCAAATTCTGTGTGATGTCACATGCATCATTGAAAAAATCTCTCCTTTTTGTCTAGTTTTGCGCTGCCCGCGGTTTTGGTAAAAGGGTCCTAAATAGCCGTATTTGTCAGCATTGTGACGTCAAAACGAGCACGGTGACCCCCACTTTTTATTACTTTTTTATCATCTTCTTGACTTGTTACATCAGTGTACCAAGTTTTAGCTAAAATCTATGTTAGGTTCTTTTACTATGGAATCACCTTAATTAAACATCCACTATCGAAGTTCTCCGAGAGGAGGTCGAACTCAGCAACACACGTACTGCTTACGTTATGCACATTCCCAGCACATTGAGTCTCACCTTGGCAAGAAACAACAGCGAGCAAAAATTCCAATAGCGTTTCTCTTCAGTCAACTTCATTTTAATAATATAACCTCACGTGCTGTTTTTTACGGCGGCCATCTTGTTATGCGCAGTAAGAGATGCGCAGTGCAAAACTAGGGAATCACCTTAATTGACGATTTCGTGAATATAGTTGCTCCATGAGAGATCGTACGATACTGTAATACCAAGATCTTTGATATTTTTCACGCTCTTTAGAATTTCATCATTTGGATTTAGTGTATAGCTCTCTTTCGACATATCTTGTTTGTGAGTTATTCTCATTGTTTCACATTTATCGGTGTTAAACTTCAGCTGCCAGGTTTAGCACCATTCGGTAAGTCGAAATAAGTCAGATTGTAAGGCATATGTATCATCAGGCATGTTCTCTATCTCTCTATAGAGTTTAGTGTCGTCTGCATACAATTTCACAGAGGAGGAAACTCCACTGGATGTATCGTACATTTATATAACGTACATTTTGAACAAGATGGGCCCTAAAATTGTTCCCTGAGGTACGCCTGATTTTACCTAAGTCCATGAGAAATAACTGCCGTGCAAAACAACGCGTTGCGATCGATCTGTCACAAATTTGAAAAGAGGACCATCAATACCGTATCTTTCTAGCTTATGAAGCAGACGTCTGTGTGGAACACACTGTCGAATGCTTTAATTTGGAGATGTCCAAGAGAATTAGGTCCATTGGATTTCTCTTGTTACGAGATTTTGCCCAGTCGTTAAAACAGGATAACAGCTGTGACGTGTAACCGTCGAACGATCTTTCATGTACGCAAATTGATTCGAATTGAATACTTTGGCTTCGCCCCCCAAATCCATAATTCTTCGTTTAACTATTAGTTCTGATAGTTTACATATGATTGATGTTAGTGATCTCTGACGGTATATTTTTTCTGCAGTTTTTAATGCCTTTTTTGAACAAAGGTGCATGTTATGTCAGCGTGTTTCCACTTGCTAGGCAAATGGCCAAGCGCGAAGGACTTATTGATTTTAATCGCACATATAGATGGAGAGAGAACCGATGCAAATTCCCTCGAGATGTGCAGTGAGATAATTTAACAAGATAATTTAACAAGGGGCATTTTGACATCGTTATTCCAGTTATAACCTCTCGTAAACACAACCCGTGAAATTCCTTTGTTGTTGTTAAATAATACTGTTCAACATTTTTCCACAACATATTTGAGTGCTGACAGTAAAAGAGAAAGTGACATAATGTTTCCTGTTCAGTCCTGCAACGAGTACATTTGTCATGCTGGAGATATCCAATTTTGGATTTTTTGCATTAGTGTAAAGTATTGAATTTAAAACTTTATATTGAAAGAATTTGACGTAAGGCTCCTGTGCTGTCAGGTGGGGAAGGTTGTAAGCAATTTTTAAGTCTTCGTCAGATAAGCCAAAATCATGTTTTAAATTCTTTGCATTACTAGGAAATTGTGCTTTATTTGATATTATTAAAGAGTAGTAGTTTTTCGTTTTCTTTTCCGCTATGTCAAAAATCTCATCCCCCTTTGTAAAATAAGTATTTTCTGTAAAGGTAGTGTACTCTGTTGTTTTCAGAATAGGAGAAATTGCGTACCTGAGACCTATCCATGTAAGAAAATTAGCTTTCTCAACTATGTTATTAATTGCATTAAAGGATTCTATATTGTCGAGATTGAACAAGAGATCTTTAATAATAGATATCCCTGAGTCATAATAAGATTTATAAAAGACTGGTTTTCCATCTATTCTTATATCTTTGTTATTCCAAATTATACAGAGCCGTTCTTTGTTAGCTAAAAAGAGATTTCGAAATTCTAACCAACATTCTAAAAGTTCTCTGTAGAAAACCGAGTTAATTGAAAGATCGTTCATTGCATAATTGCATTTAAAAAGTAAAAGACCACCAACATTACGTAGGAGATGAAACAAGTAAAATTTCCACGTACTTTCGTTATCGCTGAAAATACGTTTCAGCCAAGCTAGTCGTACAGCTTTGACCAAGCTTTCAATATCTGTCATTTTTATGCCACCATCTTCATAACTGTTTATTGAGGAGAGCCTCGTTACTTTATCCTTTCCATTTCATAAAAAGGAGAAAATCATACTATTCACATGTTTGATGATTTTACGTGGAGGTGAAAGAACTGAAGATATAAAAACTAGTTTTGGAATAAGTAGTTACTTTACCATAAATGGACAGTCCTCTAGATGACCATATATTTGTCAGCTGCTTTATGCTGTCAACCTGCTCTTGAAAGTTTTTTTCGTAAAGTAATGATTGGTCATATGTAAAAAAAAGGTTCCTAAAGCTTTTATGGGTTCACTGGGCCATTTAATACCAAACGGTTTTTCATCTTTTCTTTTAAGCGAACCAATCCACATTCCCTCTGTTTTAGAGCTATTTATCTCCAACCCACTGAAGTTCTTAAATACTTCTAGTTCTTGAAATAACGTTTTTGCAGAAATTTCATCAGACAGGATTGCTGTGGTATCGTCTGCATATTGCAATAGCTTGGCTTCGTGATTTCCTATTTTAATTCCTTTGATATCAACATTTTGACGAATGGAGATTGCTAAGCTTTCAACAGCTAAGATAAAGAGGTAAGGGGACATAGGATCACCCTGCCTCACACCACGTTCCAAAATAAAATAGTCTGATGCCATTCCACTATTCATTACACAGCTTTGAATATTTGTATAAAACATTTTGACACAATTTATAAAATTGGGGCCAAAATTAAAAGCCTCGAGGCAACTGAAAAGATAATGCCATTCTAAAGAGTCGAAAGCCTTTTTAAAGTCAATGAAAATCAAGATACCTGGAATATTCTTACTGTCTGTAAATTCCATTTTATCGAAAATTGATGGGATAGTCTCACCAATATAGCGATCTTCAACAAAACCTGTTTGACTATGATGTATGATATTCGGTACAACTTTCTTTAATCTTAAAGCAATCACTTTTGAGATGATTTTTGCGTCCACGTTAATAAGACAGATTGGCCTCCAATTTTCAATGAGAGTTCGATCTTTATGTTGCTTTTGTATAAGAGTTATGATTACTTTTCTCTGAGAGCTTGACATTTCACCGTGGTTGAAACACTCTCTCACACACTCCATAAATGGATCACTAATTAATTCCCAGCAAATTTTGTAACATTCTATTGGTATTCCATCATTACCAAGAGATTTGTTACTCTCAAAACTGTTAAGGATGGCTGTAATTTCTTCAACAAATATTTCTCCCTCACAAGATTGTTTTTGTTCTTCTGATAATCTTGGTATATTCAAATTATTTAAAAATTCGTTTCCATTTTCCCTATCCTCATCTGTTACGTTTGATTTGTACAAGCTATTGTAAAAGCGTTTTTGTTCGTTCAGTATCCGAAAAGGATCAGATGTAATGGAACCACTTATTAGCAGTTTTCTTATATGTTTTTTGACGTGATTACGCTTTTCTAAATTTAGAAAATATTTTGTACTTCTCTCGCCATGCTCGTGCCATCGTGCCCTTGGGCGAATAATTACACCCCTCGTTTTTTCCTCATAGTAACTTTCTAGAATTTCTTTTGCTTCATTTAGAGTCTTTAGGTTAGAGTCGGAAGGGTCCTGTTCAAATTTTTTGGTTGCTTTCTCGTATACTTGTTATAAGTTTTTTTCCATAGTAGATCGTTCTTTGGCTTTCTTCTTCGAGAACAAAATAGCATGGTTACGAATATTATTATATTATTATTATTATACTTTGGTGCATAAATATTAACTAAAATGTTCACTTTATTCTGAATGCCTGCCTTCAAAATAATAAATCTTCCCTGGGGATCAACAATGGATTTTTGGATTACAAAATTATTCGTAATCAATATCGCAATCCCACATGAATTTGGATTACCATGTGAGAAAAATGCTTTACCACCCCATTCATTTTCCCATTGTTTTTCTGAATCCTCTTTTGAATGCGTTTCTTGCAGGAATATTACGTCAGCTTTTCTTTTACGACACCAGGTGAACATAGTTCTTCTTTTATGAAAGTTACTTATGCCCCTTACGTTCAAAGAAACTAATTTAAATAAATCTGCCGTTTAAGTTGTGTTTTATAAAAATGCATATAATGTTTGGGATTATAGTACTTTCCGATGTTTAACGAAGCATTCAAAAAGAGTGAAAAAAAAGACATTTTGTCCTCCAACCGAGAAAATAGTAAAACAAAACAGAACACATAATACGTTTACATATAAGCTGACATTAAACAAAATTCTTAACATCTAGTGGACGAAGATTCACTGTTCAGTTTGAAATCGATCATGGAATTAATACATTAACAATTTTTGACACTTTACAATAATACGGAAGGTCTTTAGTTTCTTTTCCTCTGTATATTTGGCCATTGATAATCAATTTATCAAAATTAAAGAAGGCTTTTTGCTTATCCTGCTTGGCCTTTTTAAGCACTGGATAAAGTTTTCTATGAATTTCTTCAATTTCTTTCGGGAAATCATCTGAGAAACCGATGTTGGTTCCTTTTAAGTTCTTATAGACGGAGCGAACATATTCTTTGTCCTGATAAGGACTGAAACGAGCGATAATTGGTTTGGGATAGGACGGAGCTCTTAGACTAGAATTATTAGTGGAGATTCGGTGAACTCGCTCAAAGCGGATATCGTTGACTTTATCCGCCGGAATTTTCAAATTAGCGACGAAGACACTTCTTATCAGCTCTTCAGTATTTTCATCCTCTTCTTCCCCGACATTGAAAATTCTTACATTCTCACGTCTTGTATAGGCTTCCAACTTGATATTTCTGCGTCTTAGCGCTCCAATGTCCTCGAACAAGAAGTCAGTGTCTTCATTGTTTTCTTTTACTTGTGCAGAAGTTTCTTTCTGGCTTTCTTGTACACTTTGAATTTCTCCCTCGGCAGATTGCAAAGATTGTTTTAAATTCTTTACCTCATCCCTGAGCTTGCGTTTTTCATCTTTTAGTAGTGCAATTTCACCACACGCTGTTAAAACTTGATCTAGTTTAGTGTTCATTTCCTCGAGGCGTGCTGACATTACTCCACCGACGCCCACATGTTCATCATCTTCATCCGTTTGCGAACCATTTTCTCTCAGCCTTTTGCTCGGATTCTTGTCCGCTTTGTCCTTCCCCATTTCTGGTTATATCTATTTGTAGGTTTCCATGACGGGTACGTTATTAAAGCGTTTAGAACAGCATATTTGGTGGAGCTCGCAAAAACATGTCCTACCTCCACGAGGTGCACTGCGCATCTCTCGCTTAACCGTGAACCTGGATGATACCTTAACAGTAAACACTTAAAAGCTCCAAAACCCTAAAAGCTCACTACAACTGATACACAAATGACACGCGTCACCTAGTGCTCTGTTTAGGTCTTTATATGAATTTTGATGACCAGCGAATACTAATTGTTCCACTATGTATCTCACTTTAACTTTTAAAATGCTTTTTGTTTACATAGCTTGCATGGTAAATACGTTTAGTTCAATAATCGTAAGGCAACAAAATTTAGCCTTAAAAATAATCAAAAAAAATTATTTAACAATTAATGAATGAGGCTGAGTATCTTATGAAGACCTATGAAGAATTATGGAGATCGAGGAGGGTGTTATCCGTCGAGGCCGTAGCATATGTCGCCCTTCGACCTTGTCTTCTTGCTCTTCTTGCCATGTTTTTAGCTATTTTTTCACCTAGTTCTTACTCTTGAAACGAGTTAAATGTCCACAAATGTTCACAACCAAAACAACTCAACCTCGACCCCAGGTCTTCTCGGTTAACGGTGCAATTTAATAACCTGTAGAAGACTGCATTTTTGACGTCATTTCCTCGTTAAACACAAAATTCTTCCAAATTTGGTCATCAGTAACTGGTTATGGTGAATTATGCGTGTGCTTTTAGCCAATCAGAATTGGGGAAATATCTTGAATGAATAATAATAACAGTTATTACAATGTTATCATCCTTGCTTCCGTGACGATATGCTGACTAAAACCAAAAAAAAGATCTCCTGAGAATGCTTCATCAGTTATGCAGTCAAGCATTGTCGCCTAAGGGCCTGTTTACATGGAGGTTGGGGACCCTAGGTAGGTGAAGTAACCCGCTTAGGTGAGGTAACCCGCCTGTCCATACAATCTCTCATTTTAATGTGATCACGTTTACATGCTAGGTGGGGTAACCCGCCACATTTTTCCTTACCTACCTGGGGTCCCCCACCTTCATATAAACAGGCCCTTACTCACTATTGACCACTCCAGAGAATATCATAACAAACCATAATGCTCTTTGTTTGACACCATAAAATTTTGCATAAGCACTGTCTTCAGTTTCTCTTGGGAGTTAAAATGGCCTCAAGAGAAACTGAAAGCTATGGCTTATGCAAAATTTTGGGGTGACAAACAAAGAGCAATATGGTATGTTATGGCATTTTCTGGAGTGGTCAATAGTCTTTCATTATCAACATTGTAACAATGCAAATGCAAATTTCACTGCATGAAATTTAAGGCGAGTATATCGCTACTGCTCTTTAAGGTGGTTCGAACCTATTTATTTGCGCGTTGGTTATGTTTTTGAATCGGGTTTTTGGCAGAAACATGTCAACCAATTTCTATGATTTTTGGCATCCTTAATAAAGAATGGTTGAACTTTAAGAAAATGCTATTTGTTTTCTTAATAGGTTAAAAAAAGTTTGAGATATCGGCATATGGTTAAAACCGCATTTTTACACAAAAAATGTCAATAATTTCAAAACCCTAAGACAGATTTTCCTCTAACTTCGGCAAATAAGCCTTAGAGCTCTCTAGTTTTATATCTTCAAGTTTGAAGTAAATCGTGACCGTAGAACTCGCTGCACAAATAGCTGGTCAAATTTAACCTTAAAAGGCAACGCTAACACATTTTTGAAAGTTGACACACAAATAGAGGACAACTGCCGACGGACTATCTCTTATCTGCAAGGGTATTATTACCCACAGCTTCAGTTGCAAGAAATTGAGTAATCAGAAACCTAAGGCGATTACAGTTCGCAATACAAGAAGAACAACTTTATGCTGAATGCGGGGCGAGATTAAATAACTTCTATTTATCAATGTTACTGTGTATTTTCCCTTCTCTTAATTTTGCCCTGCATTCAGCAAAAAGTTGTTCTTCTTGTATTGCGAACTGTATTCGCCGTATGTTTCTGATTACTCAGTTTCTATGCGGTTTTAAACATATGCCAATATCTCAAATGTTTTTGTACCTACAAGTAGTAAATAACTAACATTTTCTTAAAGTTCGACCATTCTTTATTAAGGATTCCAAAAATCATGGAAATCGGTAAATCATTCCTGCTGAAAACGCGATTCAAAACATAACCGACGCGCATATAAAAAGGTTCGGGCCACCTTAAAACTGCTCGATCGCGTATCTATAGTGTGAGTTGTGAAAATTAATGCTAAAATGTAACTCAAAATATAGGTAGTATTATTTCCAAAAAGTAGTCGTTTAAAGTATATTTATGCAGCCCATCTAATTAGCTACAAAAAACTTAGGACCCTGTTACATAAAAAAGAAAATCCACAAGGAGCTACAAGAAGCCAGATTTGATTCAGCTATCTCCGCCATTGAGAAAAAGAAGCTGGACAAGGCGAAAAAAGAGCTGGAAGAGGGTCCTTTCGACTGCAGCCCTTTCAGTTTCGACAAGCCGCATTTCTGCCCAGATCTCAGTTCAGGAGAGGAACCTGCTTCGCTTGTGGATCGGAAGGACACTGGAGAAACAACTGCCCCAATCTAATTTCTTCAGGAAGATCAGATAAGTCAACCAAGTGATGTTTTTGATTTTGAAAAGTCTTCAGATTCTTGTTTGTTTAAAGTTGGCTCCCTCAGGGAACACGTTGATTTTTGGTCTAATTCTATTCGCGCCTCCGACTTTATCATTAACACCATTGTTGAAGGCTACAGAATTCCTTTCTTTGATTTGCCTGAGAATTTTGTTATTCCCAATAGATCTTCGGCGTTCAAGTTTAAAGATTTAAACTTGAATGCCGAAGAAAGAGTTAATTGAGCGTGGTTGTGATAAGGAAGTTCTTAAAGTTTATCAATCCTCTCCACGTTGTGCAGCAGTCCGGTGGAAAATGCAGGCTTATTTTGGACCTTTCGTATTTAAACAGATTTATTTGGAAGCAGTCTGTTCGGTTCGAAGATATTCGCACTGTGTTTGATTTGTTTCAGTCAGGCTATTTTTTCTTCACCTTTGATCTCAAATCTGGCTACCATCACGTCGAAATTTTTCCAGATCATCGCCAGCATCTGGGTTTTTCTTGGAATTTTGGCTCCGTTGTTAAATACTTCGTTTTTACTGTTTTGCCTTTTGGTATGTCCTCCGCGCCGTACATTTTCAGTAAATTAGTGCGTTCGCTAATTAATTACTGGCGCGGTCTTGGGCGTCGTGTTGTTACTTTTTTGGACGACGGTATTGGCGGGAGCCCCGATTACGCTAGTTGCCTGGTCCATGGTCGTTTATGTCGGTCTGATCTGGACTCTGCGGGTTTCTTTGTGAACCTTCAAAAATCAGTGTGGGACAAACTGAGATTTAGAGGAGAGAATAAATATTATTCACGTTCATTGAAGTGAACAAAAAGTCAATTCAACGGTGAATGCCAGCAATGGTCATGTGGACTACCACAGAAATGAGCAATTCGGCACCAAGGAAAGCCTTGGGCGTTTGATTGACGGCTTTACTCATATCATAAAAGGTTGAAAAGTTTTGCTATTGTGTAGGCTTTCACCAGAAACTCAGGCATACCGTAGTATCAACGCTGTAGTGTATTGATATTAGAGCAACTTATTGTAATCTTACTGAGCTTTATTGCACACTGAATTAACAAAAAGCGCATACGCTTAAATGTTCAGTAAAACGGCTCATTTAGACAACTAAGACGCGGAAAATAGAAAATGAAGTCAATGATGGTTCAATACTCTGCACATCACGAAAGATATAAGGTAAGTGCGCTGCGAATCAAAGTTCAAGTTTTAAGCTTTTTTAATTGGGGTGGAGCTGAAAACTTGAAAATAGGCTTAAAACCTTGAAGGCAGAACCAAAATAATTTCCAAGATTAAGCAACCCAAAAGTTTGAAAATATTCCATTGATAATTTTAGGTAGCTTGGCTAAATTTCAATTGCAGTTTTTTTTGTTTTTGTTTTTTTTGTTTTTTTACCAACTTTTCTGGAAACAGGCCTGCCCAGAGGGAATAGGCACGAACGGAACTCACGTCCCAGGTCCCATGCAAGGTGCCATCGCAAGTGAACATCGCTGAACAAATTATTCTGTTCAGACGCGCACAAAAACAAACTACCTTGACCCAACGTCATTTGGAATAAGCAGATCTTGGTGGTCTGATTTCCTTGGGGCCACTGCAATGTTATGAGGATCTTCTGACCCAGACGTTGTTGACTCCGTGGGTACAGCCTCCATTATTGCTTAGAGCTCACTACTTGCATTTTTTGGGTGACTTTGTAATTTTCTTTTTGTAAGTTTACTGCTCGGGTGATGAATGACATTTGAAGTACGCATGCTCCAAGGCTTGGGGATAAGTATCTCGACGTGACGAAAGACATGGAGGGAAGATTAATGCAAAAGATATGGAGCTCTTCAGGAACGGGTCGGTCTACAAATTCTATTGCTTGAAAGCGTTGATTATTTTAAAACAAGTGAATACTTCAGTGGTTGAAAAAAAGAAGAAAAAAAATTCGAAACTGAGGCTATGTAAATTTTCATTGTATGCAAATGAGGTTTGTGATGATCATCATGCGGTTTATTTTCGCGATAATTGAAATGACACGCTGTTGATCAAGCTTTGATCACGTTTTGCCGAAAAACGATTTTTATTACTGGGCTGCCTCTTTCAGAGCACGCCCAGTTATAATTTCGGTTTTTGGTCATTTGTGCAGAAAAACGATCTCCCGGGGGAGGGAAGGCATGGGGGTTTAGTACCGAGAAACGATGTTCTCACAAATGGTTTCATACTATTTTTCCTTGCACTGACCCTTCCACGAAATTTTTTTAAATCGCCTTCGCCCCCTAGAAGCTCAGAAGGCGTTGCGAATCAAGAGGGCTATTTGCGTTGTTCGAGCGTTTCTCGACGATTCGATCATAGGAGTCACTTTATAAGTGTTTTCATTGTTCGAGTTTAAGTCAATTGATGATGATGGCGCTGTGAAACTCAGAGAAATGCTCATGCTGAATACAAAACCAGACGCCGTTCACGGTAGGTTCACACTCCCTAAGATGACTGTGAGCATCAGTTTTGGAACGTCGGGGCCTTTTCGAGAACTCAAAGAGGGCAATTTTAATTTAAATTCTGCTTATTAAAATAAGCACAATATATGAGCGAAGTAGTTTACCAATTGATGACACGATGACTGACGAGTTAATTGTAAGCGAAGAACTCAACTACGTAAATGTCAGATAAGTCCTCAGTGATGTTAGAGAATGAACGTCCATGAGCGAGGTTTAGCGAGGGACGTGACAACTTTGCCACGTTAGAAAACTGGCTTTTTATTTTACTATTTCCTTCTATTTAATGCGACACACGCCACTTTAGAGGTCCAAATTTCGGATACTGAGGATAAAGAAGAAACAGACAAAAATAGGAACTTTGAGGATTTCGCTCACAAGTTCAAACATTTAAAGCTTCATCGAGACATGCGATCCGGGGTTTCACAAAGACCAACTTGAGGAAAATAGGACAAGGTTTGGTGTCTGAGCAGAGCATCTAGTGTAGCCCAGCGGTTTCAGAGGTTTTGCTTTTGTTTGTATCTGTAGCTTGCTAAGCTTCAGTATCATTAAATTTTTACATGATCTTTTTATCATTTGTTATGCTTCCCCTCAATTCTGTGTTTTCGCCCATTCGGCAAGCACGATATTGATGTCAACATCAGCGAGTTTCAAAAAACCTTTGAAAATTTTCAGCTCGAGTAGAGTTTTTGATGTTTCTTCTACCGTTTTATGGGAATGTAAAAAATGGGAACCAGTAAAAAAGCCTTTAATCGATTTATCTCGAAACATATTACACATCACTTACACGACACTTATTTTCCTAAAAAGGTGCTCTATTTAGGTCTTTATATGAATTTGGATGACCAACGAATCTTAATTGTTCCACTATGTATCACACTTTTACGTTTAAAATGTTTTATGTTTACGTAGCTTGCGTGGCAAGTACACCTAGTTCAATAATCGTGAGGCAACAAAATTTCATCTTAAACATGTTAAAAATCATCAAAAAATTACAGTTATTACATCCTTATCATCCTTAGTCCTGTGACGATATGCTGACCAAAACCACAAAAAAAATGATCTTTTTTTTAATGTTTTATCAATTATGCAGTCAGGCTTTGTCACCTTAATCAGTATTTTTTTTCTTTATTGACTATTGTGACAATGCAAATGCAAATTTCACTGAATGAAATTTTAGGCAAGTATGTCGCTGCTTCTTTTTAAAACCGCTCGATAGCGCATCTAGATAGCGCATCTATTTTGTGAATTGTGAAAAATAATGCTGCAATGTAACTTAAAATATAAGGTTCCAAAACGTAGTCGTTTAAAGGATATTTATGCAGCCTATCTAATTAGCTACAAAAACTTTAGGACCCTGTTGAATAAAAAAGAAAATACACAAAAATATAATTCACTCAGGTTTATTAAAGCGAACAAAAAGTCAAGTTAACGGTGAATGCCAGCAATGGTCATGTGCACTATCACAGAAATGAGCAATTTGGCACCAAGGAAAGCCTTGGGCGTTTGATTGACAGCTATACTCATATCATAAAAGGTTCAAAAGAAAGGAAGCATAAGCTATGCAAAAAAATTGGCATTTCTTCAAGTTTTGCTTTTATGTAGCCTTTTACCAGAAATGAAACAGGTACACCGTAGTATCAGCGCTGTTGTAGTATATTGATATTAGAGCAACTTATTGAAAGCTTTTTGCACACTGAATTAACAAAAAGTTCATACGCTCAAATGTTCAATAAACAAGCTCATTTAGACAACTAAGACGCGTAAAATAGAAAATGAAGCCAATGATGGTTTAATACTCTGCACATCAAGAAAGATATAAAGTAAGTGGGCTGCGAATCAAAGTTCAAGTTTTAAGCTTTTTTAATTGGGGTGGAGCTGAAAACTTGAAAATAGGCTTAAAACCTTAACAGAAGAACTAAAATAATTTCCAAAATTAAGCAACCCCAAATTTTTAAAATATTATATGGATAATTTTTGGTAACTTAGCTAAATTTCAATTGCGATTAGTTTATCGCACGCGAAAATTGCTGAACAAATAATTCTATTCAGACGCGGGCAAAACAAAATACCTTGACCCAGCATCATTTGGAATAAGCAGATCTTGGTAGTCTGATTTCCTTGTGGCCACTGCAATGTTATGAGGACCCTCTAACCCAGACGTTGTTGACTCCGTGGGTACAGCCTCCATTATTGCTTAGAGCTCACTGCTTGCATTTTTTGGGTGACTTCGTAATTTCCTTTTTGTTTACTGCTCCGTGATGCTTGACGTTTGAAGTACGCATGCTCCAAGGCTTGGGGATAAGTATCTCGACGTGACAAAAGACATGGAGGGAAGATTAATGCAAAAGTTATAGAGCTCTTCAGGAACGGGTCGGTCTACGATTTCTATCGCTTGAAAGCGTTGATTATTTTAAAACAAGTGAATACTTCAGTGGTTGAAAAAAAAAAGAAAAAAAATTCGATGGCGAGGCTATGTAAACTTTCATTGTATGCAAATGAGGCTTGTGATGATCTTGCGGTTTATTTTCGCGATAATTGAAATGACGCGCTGTTGATCAAGCTTTGATCACGTTTTGCCGAAATGCGATTTTTATTACTGGCCTTCCCCTTTCAGGACACGCCCAGTTATAATTTCGGTTTTCGGTCATCTGTACAGAAAAACGGTC